>NC_092229.1:10962893-11050393 GCF_036320965.1 Panulirus ornatus
ACCGACAACGGACGCACATAAATCATATTGTTTTTGTCTCTTTTTGAACAATGACCTCGAAACCAAGAATTTTACGATGATGAAGACTCTAATATCGCTAAGGACCTATATATATATATATATATATATATATATATATATAAATGATAAGTTTATGAACGCTCGTTGTATGTTTTGGACAATCACATGTTTACCAAATGGCGTCCTAGCTTCGTCTCTTCGATGTATATCAACAGACTGTTATATTTCTCTCTAGTGTTTCCCCTGATGATGTGATTATTACACGAAAGTGCACTTGGGAACTTTTCGTGTTTCATTTTCCCCGTGGACTCATAGGAATATATATTATATATACGTAAATAGTGCATATGAACGCGCACTACCATATACTAACCTTCAACAGTCAGGATCGAACCCGGGACCCCGGTGTAGGAGGCGAGAGCATTACTGCTAGGCTATGATCACCCTTGATCATAGCCTAGCAGTAGTCCTCTTGCGTAGCTGTGGCTTCAAACTCAAAGAAAAAGCATTATTATCAATAAACGGAGTCAGGTCTAATAGGTGAAATTACAGAAGAAAGCTCTGAACAGGAGAGAGATATTATCTATTCGTCAGGTCACTAATCAAACTTTCCCAACCCATTCTCTTAAGAGTCGCACTTCGTGACGCAATTTCTTCCGATGCCTTTTAAAGTTTCAGGAGAACAGTGTTCGATCCGACTTCGAGCGTAACATCTCTCATTTTCCCCCCTTTTGTCCCTGACCAATCCAGCGCATCTCCCTTAACTCTACCAGAGGTAAAATGCGATATAATAACATCTCCCTCCTCTTTCTTTCTTCTTTTTTCCTTACTGTAAATCATATACTGCACACAGCCTTCCCCTTTACCTATCAATACAATTAGCATCACCCTCTAATGAACATCGTCCTCTCGATGCTTTCCTGGACGCGCCTTCTCCCAACTAATTAAACTTCCCGTCACAACCTTGGACATATTCGCCAGCTTTCAGAACCACAGCGCCACTTTATGACGCGCACGAAACCTAAACTTTAAAGAGGGTTACCATGATTATACTGAACTAGTAGTAGTAGTAGTAGTAGTAGTAGTAGTAGTAGTAGGCAGGCGGCTCTTCCTTGGCAATCCGACATCCACCCCGTCTCTTGGCGAAGAACGCCACTCCTCCACATTCGACTTTTCTTCCAACCGCGGCATGAATCAGGTAGACGTGCGTTACGGAGAGTCTACGTTATAAGTAACGGCTCAGACGCTAACGTTACCAGCGCGAATGAACAACGTCACCAGCGCACATGTATCGGTTACGCACCGACGAGGAGGAGGAGGAGGAGGAAGGGTTCCTCAGTTCATGCCGGGGGAAGGTCATGTATCTATCTCTCCCCTCACCCCTGCCCAGCTCCCCCTAACAGGCCTGACGCCGCTTGGGGATGAAAGCGAATTGAATCTCTCTGTGAAACAGTTGCCGTCTGCAGTCTTATGACCCGGAGCGCCGTTTTGAAAGAGGGAAAGTTTCCGTCTGCAGACACTAAATATTGAGACAGCGCGCCTCTCTCTCTCTCTCTCTCTCTCTCTCTCTCTCTCTCTCGCAGTGGGCTGCTTAAAAATGAGGAACTACTTGTGGGACTTTAATTCTCTGTTTAAATAAAACGGAAGGACAAGGGATTGTCTTACAGCGTCAGTTACTGACTAGGCTGACGAGAATTACCGGTGCCTACTCCCCTGTGTGTGAGTGTGTGTGTGTGTGTGTGCGCGTATCAGTGACTGACGGTTGCTCTGCGAAGGTTCAAAGTTCTTGAAGGTTGTTTTGCGAGGGTTCAAAACAAACCTCCCCGCTACACGTTTTCGACATTTCTGGGATGGTGATATCCAATGTATTCCGTTAAAACTATTCCTCTCCCCTTACTACGCCGCTCCAAGCTTCATCATAAAGACTTGAATTAGTCTAGAGACTATGATATATCCTAGGTCTGTGTACCAGCGCTCAAAGGACGGCGTATCAGCGCTCTAACGACCGTGTATCAGCGATCTATCTAACGACTGTGTATTTGAGGTCAAACGGTATACGCATCTGGTTTGCGAAAACAACTGTTGTTCACTTCGCAAAGGAGTTTTGTGCACTGAGGCAATATGCACTGGCTACTTCGACGAGGGTTGGAGCGTTGGTAATTGTGCACTTGAACCCCAGACAAATATTCCATAACTACGTAATCTGGATTTCATGTAGAATGGTCATGTTTATCCATAACATTTCAAAATCTAATAACCCGTCTCTGACGTTTGTAATAATGTGGCACATTCACAGAAGATTGTCTTATTTCAACTCAGCGCCGCATTTAGGTCCTCAAAACTCGCAACAGTGAGTTTAGAGGGATAATATTACTAGGGTTACAAATTCTAACAATGTTTTCTGAGGAGAAATAGGATTCCCATGCTATCACATTACAACTAAGACTGTTTGACATCTTAACAATGTCCCTGGAGAAGCAGATTACCCCCATCACTGGGCATGAACATCTTAAAACATGCGTCTTCAGAAACAATATTACCCTGTATTAGGCTTCATAATAACAATACGTCTTTCGAAATACGTTATCCGAATACTAAGCCTTTAACATTTTTAACACAACAGAGGATTTGCCTTGAACATTTTCGACACTAACCAGGATTAACATGAAAACATCGAACTCCGAGAACACATGATTATCTCAAGTCGAAAACTGTTTATCGCGAACGATGAAATATACTGCTATGCCCCACAACAGCTCCTGAACACTGTCTCCGCCAATCATGATTCCCCTCAGTCCAGAAACTGCCCACTGCACTGCGTCAGGTGTTCGTCTCCACCCCAGTTCAGCAGGTGAGGTGTTCCTCTTCGCCCGAGTTCAGCAGGTGAGGTGTTTGGTCATCTCCACCCCAGCTCAGCAGGTAAGGTGTTCCTCTCCACCTCAGTTCAGCAGGTAAGGTGTTCCTCTCCACCCCAGCTCAGCAGGTGAGGTGTTCCTCTCCACCCCCAGGGTGTTCAGCAGGTAAGGTGTTCCTCTCCACCCCAGCTCAGCAGGTGAGGTGTTCCTCTCCACCCCAGGGTGTTCAGCAGGTGAGGTGCTTGGTCGTCCCCACCCCAGCTCAGCAGCTAAGGTGTTCCTCAACAGGTAAGGTGTTCCTCTCCACCCCAGCTCAGCAGGTAAGGTGAAGGCAAAGGGCTTGGCCACCATACTAATCAACAGCTGCCGCTGCCGCTCATTATCTCATCAGGTCCGAATCAATTAAACTAGCATCTTTGAACCCCTGGAACACGTCGGAACTACCACCTGGCCAGACCGTATAGGGGTTCATGTCAAAGACCGCGGCCATCATCATACTCTCAGGGGTCGTACACCGTCGTGCTTGAGGTGTCGAGTAACGAAGGTCGTACCATCGTGCTTGAGGGTCGAGTAACGAAGGTCGTACCATCGTGCTTGAGGGTCGAGTACCTGTGTTCGTAAAGTCGTACTTGAGGGTCGAGTATCTAAGGTCGTTTACCGTCGTGTTTGAGGGTCGAGTACTTAAGGTCGTATACCGTCGTGCTTGAGGGTCGAGTACTTAAGATCGTATACCGTCGTGCTTGAGGGTCGAGTAACGAAGGCCGTACCATCGTGCTTGAGGGTCCAGTACCTGTGGTCGTAAAGTCGTGCTTGAGGGGTCGAGTACCAGGGGTCGAGTATCTAAGGTCGTTTACCGTCGTGCTTGAGGGTCGAGTACTTAAGGTCGTATACCGTCGTGCTCAAGAGATTAAGAAGCTTAAGACGAAGGCGCCAACTGCTAAAAATGCCATTCGCCCTCAATCTATCTATCTCCTTATCTCCTGCTCTCCATCATACGTCTATGACACGTTGCTTCCCCGTCCATCGCATGGGGAGGGGCCAGTTTCTTGTCCTCCTCCCTTCCTCCCTTCTTCTCCCCCCCCATTATCTTGACCGGGGGGGAGGAAGAGGTGGAGTGATCAAGACCATCCTGACACCTGCTTACATAACTGGCTAATGACTCAGAACGTAAGAGCCCGCCGCGCCCTGATGGGTCCGCCCAGAACAGAAACAGGTTCACCGAGAGGAAAATAAGAGCCGATACTTTTTCTCGATGACGTACATCTTGGGTGCGGCCCGCTGGGCACCTGGAAAATCCCTGACCTACTTCGCGGCTCCTGCCTGCGCAGACGCGCACGAAGGAGTATGTCAATAAACACACACACACACACACACACAAGAGACGGAGCCCCGCAAGTGTAAAATTCCTTCCTCGTACAGTACAAATAGGTAACTACACACACACACACACACACACACACACACACACACAAGAGACGGAGCCCCGCAAGTGTAAAATTCCTTCCTCGTACTGTACAAATAGGTAACTACACACACACACACACACACACACACACACACACACACACACACACACACACACACACACACACACACACACACACTAGCTAATAGAGGCATAGATAACTCACAGAGATGGTCCAGAAGAGGGCGGTAACAGACATGGTACCGAAATCAAGACATATAAGTTAAAGTGAGAGGTTAGAGGCTACAAACCTGTCTGCCATGGCTGAGAGACGAGTAAGGTGTGACTTGATCACGGCCTTTTAAGTGTGAAACCAATTTGTCGAAAAGATGTAAACAAATAATCATCGTCCTGTGTGAAAAGAGTGGATGAATGGAACAAGATGTGACGAAATTATGAATGTTACCAGCATAAAGAGGATTAGAAAGCTAAATGATAGAAGGTAAAGTTGAAAAGATGGGACCACACGAACGCAAAACTCCCTCCTCGCAAGTACAACATGGATGAGTACATGATCAACATCTGGGACCGCAAAACGAAAGACATTTGCAAGAAATTAGGCCACAGTCAGACGAAAATCTATTTTCCACCTTGTTTCATTTTCGAAACCTAAAACCAAACTAACCTAAACCTAAGCAACGATAGGTAAACTAACGATAGATAAACTAACCTCAAACTAACCAACGATAGATAAACTTCAGAAGAAATCAGTTCCCACAACGGCGGAGACAAACATCGTTGCGATATAGGATTTTCCGCCTAAAAAACATCCTTCAACTTACGGACTCGTGTTCCCACTACTGTATGACAGACAGACCTTTATCAGCATTACACAAGAGATGAAAAATATAACCAATTACTCAAGAGATGAATATAAAACCCTACAAGCATACGAGACTTTACCTGTATCGTATATAAGAAGGTATGTTGCAAGAACACTGGGGCGAAATAATAACATCTTCTTTAAACGCTCACTGTCTTGACGTTTTTTTTCTATTATTAACGCAGACACGATCTATATACACATGCGCGCGCCACCGCACAGGAGCATTATCTGGATGCCCGTATTTCTTTATCCATCATCATCATCATCACAGTAGTTGGGATACTTTGGCCCACCCTGAGTAACTATGCTCTTTAATCCCGACCGTGGCTTTAGATCCCCAAAGTTCGCGCGAGTCTTCGAAGAACTCATTAGGTGAGACAGAGAGAGAGAGAGAGAGAGAGAGAGAGAGAGAGAGAGAGAGAGAGAGAGAGAGAGAGAGAGAGAGAGAGAGACTTGCTTGCCTGGTACTAGAATTGGACAACTTGATCCTTTCGTTCGCCAATTTTCCCCTCCAACTTTGATGAACAGTCTTGGCTCGCCAAGTTATTCCGAGAGCTCCACAAGAGACTACGACGAGCCTTCTTGACTTGAATCTCTGTTGAGGAAGAGGAATTGAGCGTCGTCACTAGTAAAAATTGACAGTAACACTGCTTTAATTCCTTCGAATATAGGAATCTAACCCCTTAAATGGAGGACTTATATAATCGAATACATTAAACGAAGTCCCTTCCAGTGAGTTACATTAATCCATGCGAGTATACTGACTAAATGTGAGCGAAATAACTTCATCGAGTCGCGTAAATATTACACCCCAAAAGGGAAAATGGTAACTGACACCGACGAACGAAGAGCGATAGGCTAGTCATCACAGCTCGAGCGACGATATTAGCCGAGTCCAAACTATTTCCTGGTCGTTGAACTCCCTCCCTCCTCTTCCACCACGACGAAGACGACCACCACTTCATCCTCCTCCTCCAGCACCACGGCGGTCGAGAATTTGCTTCTGTGACCCGAAACCTGAAGAAGGTGGTGGTGGCGAGGAGACTTAAGGACACCGAATGGAAGAGACGAAAGACCAAACTAGTTTATATATATATATATTTTCTTCTTCCTCCTATACTTCTCCTCCAGGAAACGTATGGACTAAACGTCAACATTAAAGAGGAAGGAACGTTTGAGGTTAACACAGAAAATGTTTAGCGTGAACTTCAGCGGGGGACTCGTTGTATGTTTATCGCGGACGTTTACGACCTACCCTGAAACTGGATTTATCAAGGGTGTGATGCTCGCCTCGCAGCCACTGGCACGCTTTGTACCCTCCCTCGGCCTCAGAGACGGGCAGGTTAGGAAGCCAGGCTTGCATAACTGAGGGCGGTCCTCCAACACCCCTGCCACATGCACCTCCCCCACCCCAACAACCTACTCTCACACGACGCTCCTCCTCAGCAGCCACGTCGAGTGATGCCCTTCAAACCGATAGTGTTGTTAAGGCGACGGGGAACAATGGACGCTCTTCTGCCTTGTCATTCGCGCCTTCTCCAACCACTCCCTGAATCCATCAGGCAAACGTTCTTATAGATATAAGATAAGTACGAGAGATGCGAATCGAGCTTATCTGTCATACTGATAAGAGGGACAACGCCCATGAAGCCCTCGATAAGGAGATGAAGCCGCCAACACACCGTCGTGTTTCTAGAGGGGTAATTAGAAGGCCGGAGGCAAGGAAGCAGTAGGGACGAAAACCCCCCAACTTACCTTCAACAACGACACCTTCTAGAACTCTGGTGTTCAACACCACATCTCGTACACCATACCACCTCTTCTCGTCTCCAATGCCTTTTCCCTCACCGAACAACAGAAGACAGTCAGTGCTTGCATGATACTAATATGCGAGAATCTATACTTTCCCTGCAAAAGCCAAAACCTTCCCATCTAAATTCAACTCGATTGAGACGAAATTCAGCCATTTAAAAGAGAATGTTATCAGGGTCTGGGAATCAAATCTGAAAGCGATCGGGCCCTTAAGTAAGTCTCGAGGGGGCGAGTGAGAGGAGGAGGAGGAGGAGGAGGAGGAGGAGGAGGAGGACGGGTGTGGTGAGATGAGCCAGCCATGTACCCAAACACCTGGTATGCAGGTGGTGGAAAGAGGAAACTACCCACCAACAAGCACGGCTACAACCACTTCAACGACAAGCATCACAAACGATGTTGAACACTGTCACCACAAAAAAGGCACCATCCCCCTCAACCACGACAACCTCCACAATCATTACCCACTTCAACGCCACACCAACCCCCGTTATCTGGCCACACCACATACACATCTTCGTGATGTAACCACACCAGGCTAAAACCAACACAGCCCATGTCCACATCGCCAACACAGCATGATAAAGCCATGATAGCCACTCCTCACATGCATGATATGATCACCACTGCCAACCCAGCAATTAAGTATGTTTAATCCATCTTTTTTTTTTTAACATGGCCCTCACGCTCATAATGCATTCTCTGTGTATATTTTCAACTTTTGGCTGTAGTTAATTCAATAACTCGTTAATTATTATTACTATTATTATTATTATTATTATTATTATTATTATTATTATTATTATTATCATTATAATCAATATCATCGGGGAGTAAGGGATTAAGAATTCTACCCACGCATCTCGCGTATGACGTAGGAGGAGACTTAACAGGGGCGTGCTGCCGGGGTCAGAAACCCTCCCCCTTTACAAAAATAGGAACAGAAGAATGAGCCAAGCGAGGATTTCTTTTCGACGGCTCAGTCTGTATTGCCTAAAGGTTCATGGATGTAACCAGGACGAGACAAAAGGAGAGACAGGAGCCATGTTTGACGGGAGGGATCTGGATGTTCAAACCCCGAGTGAAAGCAAGTTGAAGGGAGTAGACTTGTCCAGCAAAAGTCGGGACGGAAAGGCTGTGGATAAGCAAACTGTTGATGGAGGAGGAGTGTTATGGGACGGTGTTTAATCAAGGGTGTAAGGAAGAGAGGTCAGTACTGATGTGGTTAGAGGAGGGTGATTGTTAGTACTTATGCACCTGGTAACGAGCGGAGTGAAGAAGAGAGGAGGTGCTTTTTGGGGGGGCGGAGAGAGGAGTGAGTGCTTTGGCAGTCTTGACGTAAGGCATTAAATCTTGGGGGTAAGGGGATCTGAATACAAGAGTGGGTATTGTACTAAAGTGAGGCTACAATTGTTACCATTAACATTAATTACTATTATTAGCATTATTACTATTATCATCATTATCATTAGTAGTAGTAGTAGTAATATAGTAGTAGTAGTAGTAGTAGTAGTAGTAGTAGTAGTAGTAGTATCATCATTATTGCTTTCCTTCAAATCACTATGATTACTACTACCACTGGGAGAACTGGGGGTGCTGCCACTGTAACCAAGCCTTGTCGTACAAGTGGATCATAAAAGAAGAACAATCGTCTATCTACCTGACTACATACAAATCAAATACTTTTGGAAACTACAACCACAAACTCATACTGACATCTGATCCTCACCGAATTAGCCTTAGTTGAGCACCACAAAGGACAACCAAAGACGACCCATTCATCGACACTCACTCTACATTCACAGTGCACTGGGGCGGATCAACTACAACAGAGCGAGCTTCCATCCCACATATCTTACATTTGCCTTCATTGTGACCCAGTGAATTAACAAGTCTACATTAAGAAGCTTCCGTGCTACTGTCGTACTTGCCTTTGAGTCACCAGGCGAGACATAGTTTCCCCCCCCTCTCATGCTCGTGTAAAAAGAAAAAAAAAAAGAAAAAAAACTACCCAATGTAGACAGTCTTCGATGTTTGTTCTTAGGGCTCCGTCAACATCGCACGTCGCTCCCAGCGTTCCTGTCATTACGACCAGTTGTACCAGCAGTTGTACCACTACGACAACGTGCTATGCCTCAAGCCACTACTACTACTACTACTACTACTACTACTACTTCGACATAACCACCCGAGTTCTACCATCACACACACACACACGAAGGCGCCACAGCCACAAGTTCGACTACAGTCATCGCTACCGTACCGCAGACAAAGGTTCTACCACAATCATCACCATTGCACCGAAGCAGCATGTTCTACCACAACCATAACCAACATAAACAGCTTCACAACCAAATCTTCTATCAGAACCACAACTACTACAGCACTGCAACCAAAACCATCACAGGAATCGCAGTTACAAACCACTACCAATGACTCTTTTATAACTACTGTCAACATATACACAACATCTACATAATGTAGCTTATGAAGTTGTATATATTTCAAGTCTTGATCGCCTGCCACAACACTGTCTTCAGGTGGTTCGATGTAACATATATTTATAACAGTGACACAATAAAACAAAAAGAATAAAGGATATATGAAAAAAAAAAAAATACTGCACATATTGAAAGGAAGGACGCGAGTTATGACGTGAAACAGGCAAAGGCACAAAGAGATTTAGAACAAAGGACGACATAAGAGTTCATGGAAAATGCAAAGGTAAAATGAAATATAGAAAAATGGACAGGGATGACACAATTCACGGAGCCTGGAAAGGTACAAAGATACGTAGAAAAGTACGAGAGAGAGAGAGAGAGAGAGAGAGAGAGAGAGAGAGAGAGAGAGAGAGAGAGAGAGAGAGAGAGAGAGAGAGAGAGAGAGAGAACCCATGGAACAGGCAAGGGTGCAACGGGATGAGACGGCGAGAGTGTAAGGAGGAATTTCGTGATGGGGATGTGGTGCACCGAGGAAGGAATTCGGATTCAGTGGACGAGATGGCACAAGATGACGACGGGTGTGAAAGGTCAGAATGACTTACGTATTTCCACGCACTCGCCGCCGGGGGGACTTCAACACATACCTGGAAAATAAGACAAGAGGAAATGTCATCTTGGGTAAATAGAAGTCTTCAGCGTCTGTTGACTGTGGTTAACATAAACGAAGCCAACAAACACACTTATATACAGGCAATATAGGTCATCTCTAGTCATCTACGTAACAATATGTTAAACTACAATAGAGATTCAGTGACCACAACACATGTCGCTGTTTGTGGGTTACACAGTCCCTCTCTGTAATGTATAAAGTACCGAAACCACAGTCCACTGTCCACAGCCAAACCCTGCTGAATAATTCCGCTGTTTGTGTTGACCACTTCATTCGCTCGGCAAAGTCGCCCCCTATATTGCACCAGTGTAATGCATTCTATCCCATGCGCACCTCTCACCCTCCAGAATGTTCAGGCCACGATAACCTAGAGTCTCCTTAATTCCACCTCCTTTCTGTTCTTCCTCTCACAATTCCACCCTTCCATCCCCCTGCTCCTCTCCCCCTCACCCTTCCACCGTCAAGTTATGTTACTCATATCCTCTCGGTCAGCCTTTCTTCGCTCATCATCTCCTTACCTCCATACCATTTGATTAAACCCTGGTCAACTCGCTACCACACTGCACTTACCGCCACACTTCTTTCACACAATGTCATTCCCAACACAATCCACCTCCCTCATACCACATGTCGTCCCAAGATATCTAAATGTCCAGCATGTCCGCCCTTTACCTATCCTTCAAACCAAATCCATATGTGAATGCCGGGACGACTATACTCGGAACGGTAATCATTTCTGCCACAACAGACACCGACGTCTCCTACCACACCTGACCTCTCCTACCACACACACACACGACTCGACGTGCTCAAAAGCCTAAGCCCCTGTCTCACTCGCTCCTCTTAGTCGCCTTCGACGACGCGCATGAGATTCGTCGTTACATTACCTCGAATCCACTGGACAATCATGGCACTACCTACTTCGACTATCTTACATAACATTCATAAAATAATAGTAACAGATGATAATATATACAAAGGAACACAAATCACAGAATTAAGAAATGGTAGTCGATGTTCTGTTTACCATCCGTATGATTACCTGTGTTATACACTTACCAAGAAAAAGGTAAACAGAAGAACGACTCTGTTTGTCTGCCCTGCGCCCAATTCGCCGTGCTGACGGAATGCTGTCACCCCGCCCTAACTCTGTGGAATGATACTGACACTACCCACCTCTTGTTTGAGATACACCACAGGTTACGTAGTTAATCAATCAGTCTTCTTTATTAAGGACATGGAGCTCAAGGCGGGGATCGTGGTGAGTTCATGATCGAATACTTGCCAAGAACAGAGCCATATCTTGTGCCTTCTTCTGAGGCCCAAATATCAAATGACGAAAGGTTATTAATGGCACCAGTTGAACTGGCTTGCCGGAGGCGTCGCGTGGGTGAGCAACTCGGTCGGTTCAAGGACACTGTTGTTGTTTACTGTTTGGGTTTTCGAGACCTCCTGAACTTCAGTGAGGCATCCACACGTTCAAGTTAATTAAGTCCCGCGTCCCACTGAGGGCATGAATAAAGGTCAGTGTACTGGGGCATCAGAGGCTAGCAATGTGACGCAGTGGGGCTGGTGGAAAGAGCTCGTCGCCCCGGGCGACTGCATGACGAAGGTCCAGAACTATGATATTCGTAAAGAAACGAAGTCCAGATAACGAAGCTGCCGTGTGTGTGTGTGTGTGTGTGTGTGTGTGTGTGTGTGTGTGTGTGTGCGTGTGTTTTAGCGGGGGAACAAAAGATTAAAAATCTCAAGGTCAGGGATTCCATCTGTCACTGAGCCAGAGAACCAAAGAGCAGCAACAGGTCCGTTATTCACATGTAAACACGCGTGCGTGACACACGGGGTCCACACTCGTTCCTCCCCACCGCGCTCTCTCCAGATATCCTCACGACCTTCGTCTTTCATCTCAGTCACAACACGGAAGCGAATTTCCCTTCTAATTAACTACTGTTGTTGCCCTCAAGCAGGCCAAGTTTTCCTTCCTTGAGGCAGGATTTCTTTTCTAATTACGGTGAAGGAGGAGGAGGAGGATGTGGGTTCCTCCTTCTCCATCCCCAACATTTCCAGACCTCCAGTTGCAGCCAACCATTGGTGTTTTGATGTCGCGAGGTGTTTCGCGAGCGTGTATAGAAACGCGAGTGTTTCTATGCACACTCCTGGCTATAAGGCGAATGTGGGATCGGAGGAGCTAAAGAAAACTGTCGGGAATATGCAAAAACGGGAGATGAGACCGTTTGAATCATGTCTTCTTGTTCCTTTCCAATACTACCTTCGCAACCATGTCTTTCTTTCTCTTTCCATCTCTACCCCTCTCTCTCTACCTCCTTCCTTCCATCCTTATCTCACTCTTCTATGCCGACGCGACACCTAACAGGACACCACGTGAAAGAAAGACACCATCTGGATCAGTAATAATATGTCTGTGACCTCGTAAGGAAACAGAAAACCTTAAGGAAAACATTTTGTTGTCCTTCCGTTTTCCGTCTGTGGCTATCGGAAAGAAGGGAGTTTTCTACCTGTGTGTGTGTGTGTGTGTGTGTTCAGAACCTGTAACTTACCCGTCATGGGTACAAGTGACAGTCTGAAACTCTCAAAGTCTTACATCGTGGAGAGAAAGTCGGTTCAGTATCGCGACTTGTCGAATGTACTGGCCTGATGGCTAGGGTACGTACCCACACGATGGAGTCTCGAGGTCTTCTATCTATATATCTTCCTTTACGCTTTGTGTATCGTCTCCATTGGTGGCCTCGATATATGGCGGTGGTGCGTACGTTGCAATGGATATTCATTTCCTGCACGTGACCAAAAGCTCTGTCGGCCATAGTAAGGAGAGTCACTGCACAAACCAGTTATGTAAAGGGTTAAGAATTATCCCTAAGTCGTCCTCAGTCACAGCTTCGCCAAAGTATCTAAGGAAAAGTAATGTTGTCCACGTGTGTGTGTGTGTGTGTTTGTGTGTGTGTGTGTGTGTGTGTGTGTGTGTGTGTGTGTGTGTGTGTGTGTGTGTGTGGGTAAGCAAGTCCTGAACTAACTAGTCTTGACTTGGTTTTAGAAACATGCAACATGCCGGTCCCTTATTAAACCGCATGTACCATACGTTCCTTAGGCTACATGTAACAGAAGGCTCCTTAAACGTATTTCTCCTAGTGACAGAACTGGTATGGGTCGAAATATACACCCAATCGAAGGCCATCTCGGGTGAAAGGTTATAATATCAAGTGACAAGAAAAAAAATTGCAGGAATTAATCAGGGCGTCGCGGTTTTTTTTTCTCCAGACCTGAGTCTTAAAGAGGGAAAGACGAAGAGAGTAAGAGAATGGTGTTTGAGGGGGAAGATGGTGGTGGTGGTGTCGTCATAAAGGCCACTCCTCGACTGGACGATCTCCACAAATAACATATAGGAAGCAGCAGCCAGACGAATTCCTAGTGTCCAAGCTTCAGTAACAGGGACACGCGCACACGCCACCTCGGGAAAACGGTGGCAAAAAAAAAAGAAAAAAAGAGAGAGAGAGAGAGAGAGAGAGAGAGAGAGAGAGAGAGAGAGAGAGAGAGAGAGAGAGAGAGAGAGAGAGAGAGAGAGAGCAGAGAGGCGACGCCAGAAGAATTAACGAGGCGGAGGGGGGCGTCCGCTGACATACCAAGTGCAGAGAGAACCATCCTAGATACGCGAGCTGTACTCCCTACCTGGGCGATCAGACAAGACCCCCCCTTGTATAGATACGGAGGAGGAGGAGGAGCTGCTGCTGCTGCTCACACGATATACAATCACGACATTTATAAAATCGACCCCAACTCTTGGGAAGCAAAATTCGTGAAGTTGACTATACGGGGCAAGAGTGGAGCATAGGGCTAGGCCAATTAAGCTTAGGTTATCACCGGGTTGTAATGCGGAGTTATATAATCTAATCAAAAGTGAAACGAATGATTCAGAAAGATATACGAGAAGAATCTTCATTTCAGTGCCATGAAACTTTAACCAGGTGATTCGATCTTCATTCTGAGATGCTGAACAGGTTCGAATCTACATAGAAAGTAAACGATATTCAGGACGAGAAAGATAAACAAATGAGCCTCCGTGGTGCAGTGGTTAGCGTCACTGACTGATGCACATTCATGGACCGCCCAGGGTCGAGCGCAACGTAGGTTTCCCATACACGCTAACATATGTTCCATATGAAACACATTCTTCCTTGTACATGCAATATGGGTTCTTGCAGGCAACATGCACCAAGGGCTCCTTAACCATTATGCAACATGGGTAACTTAAAAGCACTAGCAACATGGGTTCCTTAAGCATCAAGCAACATAGGTCCATTAAACATGACACAACATGGGTCTCCTCATGGTTACTTAACCAACATGCTACATGCGTATCTTAAAAAGCACTAACAACATGGGTTCCTTAACCAACATGCAACATGGGTATCTTAAAAAGCACTAGCAACATGGGTTCCTTAACCAACATGCAACATGGGTATCTTAAAAGCACTAGCAACATGGGTTCCTTAACCAACATGCAACATGGGTATCTTAAAAGCACTAACAATACGAGTCCCTTAACCAACATGCAACATGGGTATCTTAAAAGCACTAGCAACATGGGTTCCTTAACCAACATGCAACATGGGTATCTTAAAAAGCACTAACAACAAGAGTCCCTTAACCAACATGCAACATGGGTATCTTAAAAGCATTAACAACATGGGTTCCTTAACCCACATGCAACATGGGTATCTTAACAAGCAACACAGATCCATTTAACATCACACAACAAGGGACCTTAAACATGGTCCCCTCGCTAACATTCAACCTGGGTCCAATGCACTTAATTAGAAATGAAGATTCATCACATTCCCTGGAATAGTTATATCTTGTAAGTTCGTATGATTATATCAGCTGCGTCACGGTCGAAGGTCCCCACGTGACATGTTAAAGTTGCACCCTTAGTGGAAGTCCGTGTTTAGCATGTTCATGAACCACAGGACGGTGGGGTTGGGATCTTGTTCAACCCCTTGAACAAAACGGTACGATCCTTGAGCTCGATGGTACGTTCCTTGGTCATCATGGTACGTACCGTCGTTGTCAAGCGTTATGCTCTTGTGTTCAATGATCGTACCCTCGTGATCAAGGATCGTACCGTCGTGATCAAGGATCGTACCGTCGTGATCAAGGATCGTACCGTCGTGATCAAGGATCGTATCGTCGTGATCAAGGATCGTACCGTCGTGATCAAGGATCGTACCGTCGTGATCAAGGATCGTACCGTCGTGATCAAGGATCGTACCGTCGTGATTAAGGATCGTACCGTCGTGATCAAGGATCGTACCGTCGTGATCAAGGAATAAAAATGGGGGACAAAATGTAAAAGATTCGAATTGTGCTTCTCGTAATGCTGGCCTCGCACATTAACGTCTCCCATGGCATTCGGTACCTGTATGGGAAGTCCGTTCATGCACGTCTAGTTTTTCTTAACCATGGGTGATAAGTGGGTGGTTTAGGGTGGGGGAGGGGCGTCCATATTCAATCCATCTATCAACAGTGAGAGCTGGGCAATAATAATAATAATAGTAATCATAATAATAATAATAATAATAATAATAATAATAATAATAATAATAATAGAGAGAGAATAAGAAGCGGATCTACCTTTCCTAAGAGAAAATCTCATTATTAGAAGTATTTTTCATGTTCAATACAAACCAGACGTAAATATATTGTCAGGTCGTCTTGATGACCTTACAAAAAGCTGTTAAATTTAGACAATTCCAAATTATTATCTAATCACTTGCATCGTTTTTACTAGTCAAGTATCGGTTTGTGAGAGCATTATGATATAATTTCCATAATTATTACAAGTTTACGAGTGTTTGAATGTGATATGATTGAATTTTGAAGGAAAAAGTTTTTTTTCAGCTAAAGAATACCCTGAACTATTATTACCTGTAATTTATGGCATTTTTCTCCGAAAAATAGATTTCCTTCAAAAACTCATTATGAGTATTTTTCATGCTGAATACAAATCTAGGCTTCAAATATCGTTTAGTCGTCTTTAGGACTTTTATTCATGCAGTTTGATGAAGTGAATTCTAAAGAAAATCATCTGATCCTCTGCCTTGTTTTTACTGGGTAAGTATCAGTAACCTAAGATCATCTCACTGCTCCTACATAACTATGCAAGAACATCTCACTGCTCCTACATAACTATGCAAGAACATCTCACTGCTCCTACATAACTATGCAAGATCATCTCACTGCTCCTACATAACTATGCAAGAACATCTCACGGCTACATCCTATCAAGGACACACCCACTGTCTTTACTTACGTAAATAAACAAATAACTGCGACACTGAGCAAGAACTTATTTCTTCAAGAACTTATTTCTTTTCTTCTTTGACCACTACTGAGTGAAACCATCTTCGCATGTCTTCTCAAGGACGAACTTCCGACCATATATTATCTTTTCTTGTTATCAACGAGGACTACGCCTGACTCTCGCTTCCCCAAGAGCAGGAACCATCACTAAACACCTATCCTTACTCAACCTTCTCTCTCAAGAACCGAATCGCTTAAACCTGGAACATCTCGCCAGCACAGCACCTGCTTCCTGTTTTGGTCACTAGAAACAGCTACGTGTTGCTACTACTACTACTCACTCCTAGGTAACCACAGGAGCACTTTCCTGCTGCTACTTTCACTGGAGCTCCTTCCTGCTACTACTTCTGTAACCTTAGCACCTCCCTGCTTGCCGCTGCTGCTACCATCACCGGAACACCTCCCTGCTGCTCCTAGCTCACGTCGGTAGGTCGACTGGGGACAAATTAGTGGCCGTACGTCTATCGTAAAGAACTTTTATCGGCAAATCGAGACAACTGTATTCAGTACACATCCTGACGGCTTCGTCATTCTCTCTCTCTCTCTCTCTCTCTCTCTCTCTCTCTCTCTCTCTCTCTCTCTCTCTCTCTCTCTCTCTCTCTACGCAAATATCTGTCTCTCAGTCCATTCCAAAGGTCACCATCAGTGTGCTGCGCTCATCAAAACTCGTCGGCAGAGCCTCTCCATTCAAAGAAAGGGGAGAACGTCTCGCCAGTTACATAAATAGCCGTTGTGAATACTGGTCGTGCCAGACGCCCTCCTAGCTGAATTACCCCCAGGAGAATCTTTAAAAAAAGCACTTTCTTATGGGTTTATAATTATCATCATAGACTTCTTTTTCTTTTAAATGGGGTCAAGAAGGGCTCGTATCTTGTTTTCTCCTTCTTCACTCCACAGTCAACAGAAACATGTCGGTAATTCATACTTTAAAGTGGCTCCTCACTCTTGTTGTACTGTCTGATCTTGTTGATGTCAGTCAGCACTGAGCTCTGACGACCCTGACGAGAACGTAACCTCGCAATTATAAGGCGGAGGACCAGGACTGGGGAGAGAGAGAGAGAGAGAGAGAGAGAGAGAGAGAGAGAGAGAGAGAGAGAGAGAGAGAGAGAGAGAGAGAGAGAGAGAGAGAGGATTAGTTAAGACCGACTGTTTAGCGAGGACACTTTTTGGGGGAGGCCTTGTTCTGCTGGATTCATACCGTTGTGCCTTCACCATTCATCGCACCTCGAGTCGTCTTGGGTAAACCAAAGTACCGCATCAGTACACAGGAGCAGCAGAGCCGTGGATGTCAAGATCTGTGTGTGTATTCTGAGTCACTAAGCTGAGGGAGAGGTTCCCCTATAAGACACGTCTGCTCCCCCGTCTCGGCTCATTCATTCGAGCCGTCCTCGTCTTAACTCATCCGCCGCGCCTCGCCTTCTACACCCAGACCGACGCTTCATCACAGGGCGAAGGTCAGGGCAAAGTTAGCGGAGGCCAGGAAGGGTTTTGAAGATGATGGGATGCGCCACAAACACACACACACACACACACACCACATCATCATCCTCAATCTCATCATGTCTTGTGATTTTCACGAAGTGCTACACACGGTCATTGAACCCATCGCCTGGTAATTACAGCGGAGCAATTTGCGAAATCGGAAAAAGAGGCGATTTGCAATAGCGAACGAAGGGGAAAACACGTAATTGAAAAGGGGGGGGGTCGAAATTAATTTTTGAGTAGGGGGTGTTGAATCATGATTGGTGTTCGTCCCTTCCAGCTTCTGAACCGGACTGTTCCCCCTTGTCGACCAGTGTGGGCAGAACGGGTCATCATCTCTCGCCCAATAATCGACCTCAGTAGGCATAGCTGTTCATCTCCCGCCCAATAATCGACCTCAAGTAGGCGTAGCTGTTCATCTCCCGCCCAATAATCGACCTTCGTGTGGGAGCAAACTACCCCCTTTCTCTCGCTCAATAATCTGCTTCTCCGGGACGGTACTGTTCATCTCCCGCTCCATAACACAATCGACCTTAACGGTCAGAACGGTTCATTTCCCGCTCGACGATCGACCTTAACGACCAGATACATTCACTCCCTTCCCGCAGATCGACGTTGCCGCTGAGCGGCGGAGGTACTCATCTCCGACACAATAAGCGACTCTTGATGGAGGGGAACATATTCGCCTCCCACCCACAGGGCCGCTCACAATAGCATCTTGCCTCCCACATACGCAACGGTTCTCTGTGGTGCGAGCCTGAAGGTACACAGAAGTTCTACGCATTACGTCAGCGTCTGATCTGCGGCGTGCGCAACCACTGTGTGACTTGACGGACGTCCACTTCCATCAAATCCTTCTAGAGCGCAAGCACTGCGCATGAGTGCACTGACTACGTCAAATATAGCGCATGACAGCAGCAACCGAGTTAAGTACAGTGCGAGGCTGTCGTGAGTGCGGCAATTGTGCCGCACTCACGACAACTGCGGCAAGGGGTCAAGAGAAAGATGCAGAGGGACGGATGAGAGAATATATTGCGTGTGAATTCAGTTGTGATGTTGGGATCTGAATAACTTTTTTAAGGACTGGCACCTGATGAGTTGGGCTGTCTCCACGAAACATGTCGTGCCACATGTATAATTACATGTTATATATAGTTACATGAACTCCTACTGAAGTGCGATTTCACTTTTCATAACTCTCATCACAGACTAGTGTGATCATTCATTCATACATTCACACACACACACATATATATATATATATATATATATATATATATATATATATATATATATATATATATATATATATATATATATATCCCTGGGGATGAGGGAGAAAGAATACTACCCACGTATTTTCTCCTTGTCCTAGAAAGGTAAGCTTTACATTTGTGTAGTCTATCCATTATGCAATGTACTCACTGATCACTCAATAGCATTACGAGGGTCATAGCGCTACGAGCGTACACACCCGCAGACAAAGAATTATCTAAGAGGAAAAATATGGCCGCTGTAACTTTCCCTGCTTGGATTTCTTTCCCTTCCTCGCTTCGGCTCATTCAAAACAAACACGCGTGGGTCAGAGCCATCAACGGGGGTATGAATGGGGGAGATGCTGGCGGTGGTGGGGAGGCGAACGCTGTCGATGTGTACAGAACGACCGTACAGACAGACAGACTGACAGACAGACATTTCAGGAGTGGAGATGAAGCGGCGTCTGCTGGAGGTGGTGTAGCGCGGCAGCTATACATACATAGCTTCGAAAAGCTCATATTTCATGGACCTTGCTTGTTATACTGTATGGTATACAGATCGTGGGGTATTTACCCTATATGGAGCTTAAACCTACCACCAGCCTCTCAGGTAGCTGACCTCCGCCCTCTTACTTGACCCTTTTCTCTTTTATTTCAGGTTACGTTCGTGTCTGGCGTACGTCGCTCGTGACCCATGACTTTAAAAAGCATTCTGCTCCGCCTGTGGCCCTTCTTCCGTTCTCGTACACGTTTTACGCCCCGTTGTATCTTGGTGGGCATGGTCAAAGCGGTGAGAAAAACTCTCTCTCTCTCTCTCTCTCTCTCTCTCTCTCTCTCTCTCTCTCTCTCTCTCTCTCTCTCTCTAGGAAGTACATAGTAAGCAGCCACCGACCACGGAGGTGTGTCACCGGCATTAACCGCCTGGGTATATCGGGAGGGGTTAGGTTAGGTTCGCATATTGGGAGAGAGCACTTCGGTGATTGTCAAGCTCCACTCCCCCTTGACCCAGGTCGCCTGTCCCTTTTTCTTCCTTCCGATCACACGGGCGCCGCTGTATTTCGTCCCTCAAAACATACAATCTCTCCATATCACACACACACGCGCGCGCTAGCGCCGCCTTCTGGCAGAATCTCGCCGTTAAGTCCACGAAAATAAGTTCTCTCTCTCTCCCTTATGAGTAGTCTGAGGTGGGCGAGCCACCGTGTACCAGTGAGGTGGTTCTAGCGGGAATACGAACCCCTACCCGGCTACTGGGAAGGGGTAGCACTTCAGTGGCTGTAAAGGTTAACTCCTTGGGCCCAGTTTGCCGTCTTTTATCTCTGCCTCACCTACACGTGGGCTGCTGGCATTCAACGCATACATATAGATCTCTCTATATCTCGATGACTCGTGACAATATCCAACTCCAACGATTCGTTCTTCGTAACTCTTAGAATTTCCTACTCTACAGCCCCTGTCTTGGAACAACAGCTCGTCTTTAAGTACTCCTAAGTAGGCAAGTACTCGTGAGTGAGTGAGTAAGTATTTTTCCACCGTGCCCTCTACCTCTCTCTCTTCCTTTTCCGTCCCTCCTTCTCTAGTTTCTAGAACTGAATCACTCGAAACTTTTCAACGATGCCCTCCAATACTGGCATACATATATCTATCTCTTTCTCTCTCCAACGCAAAAGCATTTGTTTCTTTCCCTCACTCTTTCACTCGCTGTACCGAGGGATGACCTTTGAAAAAAAAAAAAAATCAGATCTGATGTACAATACTGAAATGTACATCAGAAAAAAAGGGATCGAGCCATATCCAGTTTGTAAAAAATGTTAACTGCTGATTCCTAAGAGCAGACTTATATATTTTCATGTCGAGTAATTTGATCAACAATGATGGTAATTTTACGGAGCAGATTCCACTCTTTTTCCTCCCCTATTTGAAATAGGAGGAAATTTAAGTCCTTGAACGGAAGGAAGAGGTCTTTCGTAAAGACTTTTTTCGTTTCCTCTCTACGAGAGAGATATAAAAACGCCTCTGATGTACATCATGGCCATTTACGTCTTTGCAGACACTTCGTCAACACTGGCAGCTTCAGATTTTACAAATGTAAAAAAAAGAACCCCGTCTTTTATCATTGGTCACAAAATCAAATGTCTTCTTCTTTTACGCTGACACATACGATATCCAAGATTTCTGGAAGAAAATTGCGCACTTGTGTGGACATTTACTGGTCTAGTTTTACTACGGTGGGACCCGAGTTACGACGTGCTACTGAGAAAGTTGATGGCTTCCAGTATCAATATGTGATGCCGTTCACATTTCGGAGGACTGCAACTTTTCGTGAAGAAAGGAAATCTGAGCGTGTAATTCGAGTGACTTTTCTTCGACAGCTAGTTTTTGCGGGAGGCATTAAGCATTTAAAAAGCCAACGGCAGAAGACAGAAGCTTCTTATTGCATTAAGCATTTAAAAAACCAACGGCAGAAGACAGAGAAGCTTCTTATTGCATTAAGCATTTAAAAAAACCAACGGCAGAAGACAGAAGCTTCTTACTGCATTAAGCATTTAAAAAATCAACGGCAGAGAGACAGAGGCTTCTTATTGCATTAAGCATTTAAAAAACCAACGGCAGAAGACAGAGAAGCTTCTTATTGCATTAAGCATTTAAAAAACTAACAGCAGGAGACAGAAGCTTCTTATTGCATTAAACATTTAAAAAACCAACGGCAGAAGACAGAAGCTTCTTATTACAAGACATGGAACTACGTCAATAGTATCTCTCATGTTCCTATATATCATTCTTATGTTGTTCCTCCTCAAATTTTCTTCTTACGTTTTGCAATTTCATTCTCTCTCGTACACTCCTTTCGACCAGATGGCCGGCGGGCATAGAAACGGCGTTGAAGTCTGTGTTAGTTTGGGTTATTCTCAAGTGCCATGACTCGTGTTACGACACACTTCTCCAGGTTTATCAAGATAACGTTTATATAAATCTAAACAGGGTGTTTTTCGTAGGTATAGCTAGTTCATTTACGCAAGTATTTTCACGTCCTTTTCCCCCCATATTCTATACCGCGTTGAGAATGAAAATGGCAACTGTTTACGGAGCTGTGTGTTGAAAAAGGACTAGTGATTGGAAACACCTGGTATAAAAAGAGAGACATACATAAGTGCACGTGAGGTGATGGAAAGCGGGCCTTACTGAATTATGTACACAGGAGACACTCTTGGATGTGAATGTGCTGAGAGGGGTCGGCTGGTGAAATTTCCAATCATTACTTAGTGGAGGTGAGGCTGAAGACCTGCAGGGGCTTTAGGAAAAGAGGAAATGATACGAGTGGAAAGAGGGTGGTGAAATCGAGCTATGAAAAAGAGGCTAAAGTGAAGAGCTACCAAGAGAGACCGAGGATAATATAGCAAAAGGTGGGAGTAGGTAAAGCTTGGGGAGCAGGTGAGGAATGGGAGGTATTTAGGGAAGCACGGCTTAAACGCGCCAAGTAAGTGTGTGGCATGCAGGAGGTGGGTGATAGACAGGGCTGACGGGGCAGCGAGAGGTGGAATAAGGAAGTTAAGCTGATAGCTAGAGAGAAAAAAGGCGAGAGGCGAAGGTTCTAGTCGCACTGAGGAATGTGTGGATTGAGAAGTTTCTATCCGGTGTGATCCAAAGATGGACAGGTTCGAGGGTATAGTAGTCACGACCGTGTTGTTTGGATGCGAGGCTTGAGCTGAAGATGAGAATGTACGGAGGGGGGGGTAAAAGTGCTGGAAATGAGATGTCTGAGGACAATGTGGTGTGAAGAGCGTTGATAAGAAATGACAGGGTAAAAGAGAGGAGTGGCAATAAGAAAAGTATGGTTGAGAGAGATAAGAGGATGTGCTGATATGGTTTTGGACATTTGGAAAGAATCAAGTGGGAGACGTTGACAAAGAGGGGATACGTGTCAGAAGAGGAAAAGACACGAAAGGAGAGACCAATCTGGAAATGAATGAACGGAGCAGAAGAGGTTTTGAGTGCCCGGAACTTGAACATGCAGGAGGGTGTAAAGCATGCTCGGGTAAGAGTGAACTGGAGCGATAAGATATACAGGGGAAGACGTGCTGCCAGTGGAGTGAACCAGGTCAAAAGAAACCACGGAAAGATCTAAGGGTTCTAACTGTGTCAAAGGGGCAGTGTAGTCTCAGTGCATCACCACAGATAGAGAGCTCATGTGAACAACTGAAGCCAGCCACTTCTTCGTCTGTTCCTGCCATTATCTCGTTTACGCAGAAAACAACAAAATAAGAAGAAAAAACAGGTTGAGCAAAACCTCGTCGTCGTCGTAGTAGCAGCAGTCGTAAAGCGGTAGTGGCATCGGTAATAAAAAAAAAAAAACCAGTCGTAATAAAAGTAATGGCCGCAGTAACTAATTATGATGATGGTGCTGAAATTATTGTCGCCTGCACTTGGGGCGTGGGTCAATCAGTACAGTAATCAATGGAAGAACAAGAACGACGATCGTTATGTAATCGAGTTCGTCTGTATTGAAGATGAAAAAGAATATAATGGACCCCCCCATTTTTTACGAGTTAAACTAGCTCTATGTGTAATGACTATTCGCTCTCTTGTCTAGCCTCGTTTTCTCTTTTGAACAGGTCGCATAGCTACGTTTTCTTATTCAAACAAAGGCTCAGCCAGGGAGATAAGTACTAAAGTTACGGAGATTTAACTCTTTCATTTGAATCTCTGAGTGCGACTGTAATGTGTGTGGGATTAGAAATGGAGCGGGATGGATGGTTGGATGATTAATGAAACTGTCAAGGGCGGTGGTTGATAATGGTGTGTTCTAATCTCCCTCACACCTGCTGCCGTGCACACCTGTCATAACACACACACACACACACACACATCTGCTGCCGCAACACACCCATCACAATACTCACACACCTCCCAACCTACACACCCATGACAACACATACGTATTACCCAACGTACTCATCACAACACACACACACACACACACACACACACACACAGCGCTTGCTTCAGTGATGGGGGCACGCTGATCTCCTGAAGGAGGGGAAGAGAGCCCTATTTTGATAAGTTATCAGCAAACTCTTAACAAACGCCATTTTCATACATATATCTTCAACTGGCGCTTACTAACAGCTTTTGGCACTCTTAAAAAAAGACGATTTCTTTGATTCAATATCTTCAACTAGCGCCTACTAACATAGCATAGTAAGTAACAGTTTCTAGAACTGTCTGACCTTACCGAACCTCACACTGCCTTACCTTTCCGTAGCTAAATAAGTCCTAACTAACAATTACAGTTAATCAGGGAGTAAAACATATTTTTGCCTGTGAACTTGGAATACCCCTATACCATTCACCAGGACACCTTTGCTTTATACAGCACTAAACATAGCATCTACGCCACTAGTGCTTGCCAGTCACTATACTGTGGCAGTTGCTACTACACCAAATGACCATAAGTGGTTTTCAAAAACAAGCGGTCGGGAAAGAAATGGCTTAAAAAAAAACAACAGAAAACGAGTGCATGGTTCCCCTCCTTCTCAACTTAAAATCTCTACTAAACATAAAGAATCTGGGAATGATTTAGATCATTTGATATTACGAAAATATAACGTTGCCACACTCTGAAAAATGTTGACTGCACAGGATTTTAGAGGGTCGCTAAGCCGTATACGGCTGGGTATATCTCCCCTGATGATGTGATTATTACACGAAAGTGCACTTGGGAACTTACGGTGTTTCATTTCCTCATAGACACACACACACAAACATATATATATATATATATATATATATATATATATATATATATATATATATATATATATATATATATTCCCATGATTGTCTTGATGTTCAAAACGTTGGATTATATAAGAAGATAAAGATAGTCGAGTTAAATCAATCCATAAAATGCGTTTCAAACAGCGGTAGATGAAAGCTACGTTTGAATCTGAGAAGCTCTGATTAACCCAATGCAGCAATTAATACAATATCGTGCCCCGTCAACCATATCACGGATCAAACATATCCCTTTAATTATGGTACAGGCTTAGTGAGTACAATCCTCCATTATACCACTTCTATTACATCAAATCCAACCCCAAAGATCTCTTAAAATTTAAGGATAGTAAAGAAATGCTTTGCCGGCTAAATTGAAGGTATACAAATGGCATTTCTCGGGAACTCTAAAATGTAAATGACTACGTGGAGCCAAGTGTCACGAATGAAGGTTCATCGCGTGTCTCTCAGAAAATGCACCCTCAAGATATGCAAGTCTCCCCCACGTAATTAAATTGAGCATGACGCTCCACACCATTTTCTTTATCTTCTAAAATTTTTGAGATAAAGACATCCCCCTAAAAAACATTAATCCCCATTTTCTTTATTTTCTCCTAAATTTTTGAGATATCACGACGTCCCCCTAAAAACATTTATCCCCATTTTCTTTATTTCCTCCATAATGTTTGAGATATCAAGACGTCCCACTTAAAAACATTCATCCCCTAAAACCTTTTTTCTTTTTTCTTTTTTCTTAAAAGAGTTTTTCGGAGCCGTGCAGTCTGAAGGAACGAACGAACGCGCAACTCATTTGAGAAGCAGCTGGCGCGACTTGGAAAGTGAATTTACGGCACTAGTTATAAGGTGCCCCCCCCCCCCCCCCATCCGTCACCAAGCTTAAAATTAATTAGATTTCCTGTACCCACCGGTGTTGCCGACCACAGATTTCCGAGGCTGACGCTAAAGGCATTATGGTAACTGCTGGCGATCACGATCACGCCGAGGCCATGAGATTTCCAACAGGACAAGGAAGGCCTGATACCACTCCCCAGGGCAATTTCGCGTGTACCGTCTTGACGATTTGGTGCGTTCGTGTGTGTACGTACCGTCTTGACGACGTGGTACGTTCATGTGTGTGTGCACCGTCTTGACGACGTGGTACGTTCGTGTGTGTGTACCGTTTTGAAGACGTGGTGCGTTCGAGTGCACCATCTTATAGACGTGGTGCGTTCGTGTGCACCATCTTGACGACGTGGTACGTTCGTGTGTGTACCGTCTTGACGACGTGGTACGTTCGTGTGCACCATCTTGACGACGTGGTACGTTCGTGTGCACCATCCTGACGACATGGTACGTTCGTGTGCACCATCTTGAAGACGTGGTACGTTCATGTGTGTGTGCCCCGTCTTGACGACGTGGTACGTTCGTGTGTGTGTGCCCCGTCTTGACGACGTGGTACGTACCAGGTCCTCTTGACTGCTGGGATGCTATCATTGTCGTACCTATTAACAGTCCTGCTTCAGTTGGATAATGACAGACAGTCTCATATGTCAGTTCTCCTTTCGCACTATGGTGGTCCGTCCTCCAATGAGGATATTCTGAAGGACTGATCCCGTTCCTTGTGTAGGAAACGAGCTAAGTTGTTCTCCTTCTGCGACGTATGATGGCAAGTCTGAAACGTTCTTGCGGCCCTCCGAACACTGCGTGCTCAAGGGTTGGTTCCGTTTCTTGGTGTATGTTATCCTGGCGCTTCAGGAGAGTGGCTGCTTCGTTGTTCAGACAACATTATTCCTGGGACACTTGATTTGGGAGCAGAGGGAAAAAAAAAAAGGGGGCCTTCTGTTCTGTCAGTCATATGATCTCGTCATGTGTTAACATGTTACTGCAGATAATGGTCGTCAGTTTCTTTTTTTTAGTATTATGATGAATTAGCACTCGACTAGGCTACACCGATTATGTGGTTTGCACGCTATTGCCATTTAAGTAACAGAATAGGGAAACAGACTTGATAAGTATTGTGGTTCGCACACTGTTGCCCTCTTAGTCACAGTATGGAAGCTGACTGTTCAGTAACTTCAGTCATCTAGGTATTACAGTAAGTCATAGACAAAACTGGTAAGTCAGTCACGTCATTTACATATTACAGAAGCTTGGAACGTAAAGCTTGAGGCAAAGATTCACGTATTCCATCACGCTGCGCAGCGAGCGTACGACACACAAGGGTGTAAGAGCAGCATTTGCCATTCGTTATGCGCATCTCCTTAGCTCTACACATGCACGTGGAGCTTCACACCAGCATCAAAACTACTCAAGACTTTTTGTTTTTAAGCCGAAAACGAGGTTTCCTACTTGTCCGTGTCACAAAACGAAAGAAAAATGGGGGGGGGGAGAGAGAGAGAGAGAGAGAGAGAGAGAGAGAGAGAGAGAGAGAGAGAGAGAGAGAGAGAGAGAGAGAGAGAGAGAGACGATTGCATCACCCGTGGAAGGAAAAGGGTGACGCGTCTTTAAATGAGAAAACACGCGAGGACCGACGAGGATCAATAAGGATGCCCGTGACACCGGCGCGCAATGGGGGTGTCGGCTTTGTGTCGCACTCTTCATGGCACCAGAACGTACGATTTTGGTATGAACCGACTCCCTGCCTCCCTCCTTTCCCTCCCCCAAAGTCTCGTCAATTTCGTCGCCCGTCACCAGCTTTAATTCAGTGAATTCAATTTCTGATCTACTACTTTATCTCCCACCTCACACACGAGGGCGTGGAGATGACACTACAGGTACTCCAAAGTCTTTAACGTGGCGAGTTAATACAGTTAAGGTTGATATGGCTACAACTGGTTTTTGTATTACTTTATCTACCACGCTCTGTACGAATCACTTTTGATTTTTGCACCCGAGAGGTGGCTGCTCGTGTGCCCCCCACCACTAGCTAGATAGACCACGCGATACTCGGCAAGCTGCTGCGTCACATGATTACTGCGTGGTCGCTGGCAACTCAAGTGTGGGCTGTTTTGATAACTGTTTCTTCTCTTACACCTCGAAGCTTTGGAACACTTCCCTCTAATGTCTTTCCCAGCAACCAGGACCTAGCAGTTTATAAAAATGGAGGGTTTTCACTTTCCTCCAAAAAAATTCGTAAATACTTTCCTTTGTCTCTTCTTCTCTCCCACTAACCTCTTCATATTTCAAGTAAGGCCCGGCCTTGACATGAACTTTCCTTTATGACAGGAGCCTCCAACATACCCCCCTACATACTATGGCGTGGTTGTCATTACAGGCACTCTACAAACACCATTTACGGGCTTGCAAATCACGAGTACTAGAGCAGGAGGTCCACAAGTACTTACGGGCCAGGTAAAGTCATTACAGAACCCATAAGCATCTTGAAAAACCAGGGGTTCCTGAAGGTGGCGATGAAGGAGCACTCAATTACGCTGTGTTGTAGCGTCAGCTCATAATGACTGCTCATCACAGAACCTTCACCGATTTGTGCCTACTCTAGGGTTACGTTCCTACCTGTTAGATACCTCTCTGTACGGGGTTGTGATCCTGACTGTTACAGTACAGTATCTAGCCCTGGTCTTATGTTTACCATAGGGCTGTCTTTGCGGTATAGTGCCTATCGTAATACATGATGCACGTACTACCTTATATCTTTATCACAAGAGTATTTCTAGCTGTGATGTCCGTCATATTCTCAGTGCTGCTGCTACTACTACTACTACTACTACTACTACTACTACTACTACTACTACCTGGCATCTCGAGTGATTAAAATGGACTTACAATCATTACTTACACTTGGAATGAGGGTTTTGTCTCCGGCTTAAGACAGGGCCTGTATGTCCAACTTAGTCAACGTGGGCATGACTGAACCTGGCATGAGAAAGAATCCACATGACTATATGTCAAGTCCCTTGTCTTTGGAGGCTCATTCAGTAGACTCTGTATGAGGTTGAAAGTAACATTGTATACTGGTTTAAGACAGTTAATGAAGCTACGATAAATCACTTGATCATCAGATATGATGATACCATGATGTGGGTGGCTGATATACGCTCTCGCGACGAAGGCATCGCCAGTGATTCTCTTGTGTTATGCCCAGATGTTCAGACGCACACGAAGTCTGTTGAACACGAGAACATGTTGACTGTGAGGGCACGACTACTGAACACCCACAGTGCGACCCTCGACCGTGGTTTAAAAAAAAAAAGAAAAGGGAATACGACCCCTGGATCGTCGTTTTAATAGAAAAGGCGAACACAGAAGCCCTGCATGTCTGCACTGACAGCCTGTTTACTAGGAAGAACAACGACGGAAAATGCTTTTCTGTTTCGTCCGTCATAGGAAAAATAATATCATTTCAGCTTATCTGTTACCCTCAACGAATGATGGAAGACGATGGTTTACCCAGTCTTCTCCTTCCTCCTCCCTCCTCCTCCTCCTCTTCTTCTTCTTCTTCAACTTTAGCAGGGTATTAGCTTGAAACCGCTCGATCCATCGCATTAAATCAGGCAAGTTAATGAGATAACGGTGGGAGCCGCCAAGGTATAAAAAAAAAAAAAAAGAAAAAAAAAAGAAAAAAGTTTTGAGATTTGGGGTTCAAGAGGCTACTGACGACTCGTGGAGGGACAAAAGTTCAGATCTTGAACGTCTCGCAGGTCGAGAGCGAGTGGAACTTAAACGTCAAAAGTCGACGGGGCGAAGAACTGAGACGATGAACATGGGAAAAAAAGGAAAAAAAAAAAAAAAATTCTTGGAGGAGGTGAACAGTGGCAGAGGAGTGATGGAACTTGTCGAAGAACTTCTGAACCTCAAAGGTCATCAGGGAAGTTGGCTTTACTTATATTAAGCTGAAGAGGGTCATCATCATCTGAGACCATCAGAGGGGGAGAGATATACACATCTGGGACTCCGTGCTGAGACGCCAGCTATGATGATGCACACACACACACACACACACACACACACACACACACACACACACACACACACAATAACCGAACGGAAACGATCATTCTTTAGGAAAATGACAGTCCCCATTACTGTGGATAAATGACAGTCCCCATTACTGTGGATAAATGATAGTCCCCATTACTGTGGATAAATGATAGTCCCCATTACTGTGGATAAATGATAGTCCCCTTTACTGTGGATAAATGATAGTCCCCATTACTGTGGATAAATGACAGTCCCCATTACTGTGGATAAATGATAGTCCCCATTACTGTGGATAAATGATAGTCCCCATTACTGTGGATAAATGATAGTCCCCATTACTGTGGATAAATGATAGTCCCCATTACTGTGGATAAATGACAGTCCCCATTACTGTGGATAAATGACAGTCCCCATTACTGTGGATAAATGATAGTCCCCATTACTGTGGATAAATGACAGTCCCCATTACTGTGGATAAATGACAGTCCCCATTACTGTGGATAAATGATAGTCCCCATTACTGTGGATAAATGACAGTCCCCATTACTGTGGATAAATGATAGTCCCCATTACTGTGGATAAATGACAGCTTTACCATTACTGTGGATAAAGGACAGTCCCCATTACTGTGGATAAAGGACAGTCCCCATTACTGTGGATAAAGGACAGTCCCCATTACTGTGGATAAAGGACAGTCCCCATTACTGTGGATAAAGGACAGTCCCCATTACCGTGGATAAATGACAGTCCCCATTACTGTGGATAAATGATAGTCCCCATTACTGTGGATAAATGACAGTCCCCATTACTGTGGATAAATGACAGTCCCCATTACTGTGGATAAATGACAGTCCCCATTACTGTGGATAAATGACAGTCCCCATTACTGTGGATAAATGACAGTCCCCATTACTGTGGATAAATGACAGTCCCCATTACTGTGGATAAATGACAGTCCCCATTACTGTGGATAAATGACAGCTTTACCATACAAGGAAAGCTTCCAGAGTCCAGGATATTCCTCTCCTTTGGTCATGTATAATTACTGTAAGGGAGTAGCAGGAGAAGGTCTGTAATCTAATACATTATAAAACCATCCACATTAATCGTGTGTTATTTTATGGATCATCTCCGTCGCACCTCCTATCTTCTACGTTAGAACGACAACTGGTGATAAATTCTTTACGGGAAGAGGGTAAACGTGCTCTCAATTCTCCCATTTATATGTGTGAGAATAAGATGTCTTTATTGTCAAATTGTATACATGATACACAGTGAAATTCTTTATGGCTAGAGGCTCAATTTAAGGTTAAAAAGGATAAGACATACAAAACAAAATCTATAAAATATCACATAAAAGTGCCTAAGACATTAAGGAACTTGTGGGAAGGAATATGAACCTTTCCCATCCTTAGATCTACAACCTTTCCCATCAGGGTCTGTGTGGTGTGGGTGAGGTTTATAAAACATTAGGCTTTTGGGTTTTCTCTTTAGCGTCCTACTACATACTTCCTTTGGAATCTTTGGAATCTGTGTTGGGTTTTACATTCTCCTACTCTGACGAAAGAACATACAGAGTTTGCCATATCATTATCGTCTCCTTATCATCATATCTCGTCCGTATGCAATATGCTACATGATGGCAGAATTTGGCAAAGCAACGGACGGAATCGTTTTGTGCAAATGATTTTTTTTCTTCTCATCTTTTGAAGGACAAAGTAATGCTGGGGGTTTTGTGGTCATCACAGCAAAGTGGTCACGTGAAAGCTCTGGCAGAGAACCAATAAGGTACTTCGATGGCCATTTGCACGTATTAGTCATTAAAGTACCTATTGGTAATAATGAATTGTGTAATCAGACTGCATTAGGCCCGTGAGGACCAGTGTACATTAGGATCAAATACCATGTCTTTTTCTTTTTTTTGGCATATTTGGTAGTTACAAGTACGATTGTCTTTCACCGTAAGAGGGTCAAAAACATCATCTTTTTTTTATTGCTCTTTGACCTGGCCAGTGGCGTCGCGGGCGCAGTGAAGATCCATTTGGCGAAGGTGAACTGAGTAAAGTTTACGGAACGTGAAGTGTAAGTAAAGGTGCACTTACTGAAGGTGAACTGAACGTGCGTTTGTTGGGGGCGAATTGAACATGCGTTTGTTGAGGGTGAAGTGAACATGCGTTTGTTGGGGGCGAATTGAACATGCGTTTGTTGAGGGTGAAGTGAACATGCGTTTGTTGAGGGTGAAGTGAACATCATGTGTTTGTTGAGGGTGAAGTGAACATGCGTTTGCTGAGGGTGAAGTGAACATGCGTTTATTAGAGAATAACAGACCGCATTCACTAGTGAAGGCTGGCGTTCTGACGCGCGCAAAGTACTTGAATAATATTACTATCCATCATACGTAATTACTAGGTCATAAGGGACGGTAATTTGCCATGATTTGAAGAAGCGTCGGACGCTTTAAAAAATTCCCTTGTAACCATAGTTGACAATGGGCCTCATCTTCGTTGTATATAAGTTCATTTCATCCTTTCATTTTGCTATATTCCTGGGAACAGTAAGATAAACGGAACAACGTATGGTAGTTACGAGACAGTGTCCTGAGAAGCACCTGTCGCCGAGGTGGTGAGAAGGAGGTCAGACACATCCTTAAACACTTCAATGTCTTCGAATATACACTTAAAATGCTCGAGTCTTGGAATATTCTCTCAAAACGCTTGAGTCTTCGAATACTCACTCAGAACGCTCGATTATTCTTCGACTATATTTTTCGATACTTGTAAAAATCGCCGTGTGATTATCTCCAGCACTGACGAAGTTGGGAAATGGACATGATTGAAAGCTGGAAATAAGGAAAGCTTGAGGATCATCAGAGACGTCGATGGATACTTTTAAAGCAGAGTGAGAGAGAGAGAGAGAGAGAGAGAGAGAGAGAGAGAGAGAGAGAGAGAGAGAGAGAGGAACCAAGTAGGTCAAAGACGGCCGACTAGGGATATCCCCGGGGATGGGAGAGTGAAGCGAGAGGACTGGACAACAAGAGAGCTTGTTGGCTGGACAAGTGTGTGTGTGTGTGTGTGTGTGTGTGTGTGTGTGTTTAGGAGGCGACAACTAACCCTGCCGAAGGAGGAGGAGGAGGAACGGGAGGAGGGGAAGAAGAAGAAGAACAACACACGCCCGTAGCAACAGCGAGACTATAGAGATGAGGAGACGAGAACTGGGAAATGGTTGGGAGTCTCCCACCGAGATGGAGACGAATGAACTTGAGAAACCCAAAGACTGAGCCATATTCAGAGACTACAAGCCTCATAGGAAGGAGCCACCTGGAACCACTGTATGAAGATAAAGCTTGAAATCTGTGAAGAGAAAGATGTACAGTACAACAGTGACGGAGGAATGGAATAAATTGATTTGATGGGAGTGTGAATGCGGGGCAGTAACTGTGGACAGTGTATGATAGCAGAGAAAGTTGAAGAGATGGTGCCCACGAGTGTACAGCTCAATTACGTAATAAAACACACACACACACACACACACACAAACACACACACACACATCGATGCAATATCGAAGAGAGAAAGGTAAGGAGAAAGGTCTCACCCTTCAAGTTTTTAAACCAGTTTCATATCGTCAAAAGTGGACAGTTCTTCGATAGATGCCGTGGTGGAGCCACAAGAAGCCTTAACATTAAAAAAATTTTCTACAAAAAGATATATTGAAACTGGAGTAAACGGAGGAACTCGTGGATGCTGACTACATGCCTCAGCTTAAAAAAGATATATGACAGTAGAAAGTGTTCAAGAGATGGGTCAGCGCGAGTGTAAAACTCCCTCCCCGTACATAACAAAAAGGCATTTACAAGTGCACGTTTACACACACACACACACACACACACACACACACACACACACACACACACACACGCGCGCGCGGCGCGCGCTCATGACTTAAGAGATAAGTACCCTTTGCACATAAGTGTTGATTTAACAATGTAATCAGAACTCAAAAATGTGGAGATGAGCAAGTGACAAACCCAATCCCCGTCTTCACAGCGAACCATTAAGTCAAGACACGAAATATGGGCACGCGTCCATACGAACGGACAGAGGAGAGGGATGGAAAGATATTCTACAATAGTTATAGCACCAAAAACGTCTCGCAACGAAAACGGCGATCCAGGAGCCACAACAGGATGTGTCGCAAGGATCCCCTTCGGCTTGCGTCACGTGCACAATATATAGAAACCGGGGGGGGGCGACAACAGGTGCTATATATAGGGCAAGTCCAAGGATGACATGACCCTGAATTAACCTCTAACTTCCTGGTGGCAAACTCTATGTAAACCGGATTTCCCGATGAATGTAGCACTTCCCCTGTGGGGTCTGATCTTACAACGAAAACCCTCGAGTACTGCTGCTGTGCGTGGCGGGTGATGTGAAGTGTGTGGGGTTAAGGCATATGAACACCGTTGCAAAAGATTATCATAAACCTTTGAACACGACGGTACTAGACTGAAACACGACGGTACGAGTCTGGAGCACGACGGTACGAGTGTATAGCACGACGGTACGAGTGTATAGCACGACGGTACGAGCGTATAGCACGACGGTACGAGTCGGGAGCACGACGGTACGAGTGTATAGCACGACGGTACGAGTATGGAGCACGACGGTACGAGTGTATAGCACGACGGTACGAGAGTATAGCACGACGGTACGAGAGTATAGCACGACGGTACGAGTGTATAGCACGACGGTACGAGCGTATAGCACGACGGTACGAGTCGGGAGCACGACGGTACGAGTGTATAGCACGACGGTACGAGTTTGGAGCACGACGGTACGAGTGTATAGCACGACGGTACGAGAGTATAGCACGACGGTACGAGAGTATAGCACGACGGTACGAGTGTATAGCACGACGGTACGAGTTTGGAGCACGACGGTACGAGTCGGGAGCACGACGGTACGAATGTATAGCACGACGTTACGAGTGTATAGCACGACGGTACGAGCTGGAGCACACGTACATGTAGTACGCGTATGTTAGCCGTACATGTAGCACCCATTACCCATAGTGGACACGCGGTCAGCAGCGGTACAGTTCATCGACATTTACCGCTACGACCCTGCACCTATTTCTCCTACCAACTTCTGATCAGGTCGAGTCATCTCATACCTAATCTCTCTTCTCTCTCTCTCTCTCTCTCTCTCTCTCTCTCTCTCTCTCTCTCTCATCATCATCAACAATCACTACACTAACTACCCAAGTCATTACCATCCTCCTCACTAGACATTTATCACCACCATCTCCATCACCAACACCGCCACCCATCACCACCATCACCAACACCGCCACCCATCACCATCACCACCATCACCAACACCGCCACCCATCACCACCACCACCACCATCACCAACACCGCCACCCATCACCACCATCACCATCACCAACACCGCCACCCATCACCACCACCATCACCAACACCGCCACCCATCACCACCACCACCACCATCACCAACACCGCCACCCATCACCACCACCATCACCAACACCGCCACCCATCACCACCATCACCACCATCGCCACCCATCACCACCATCACCAACACCGCCACCCATCACCACCATCACCAACACCGCCACCCATCACCACCATCACCAACACCGCCACCCATCACCACCACCAACACCGCCACCCATCACCACCACCACCACCACCATCACCACCACCACCATCACCACCATCACCAACACCGCCACCCATCACCACCACCATCACCAACACCGCCACCCATCACCACCACCAACACCGCCACCCATCACCACCACCATCACCAACACCGCCACCCATCACCACCATCTCCATCACCAACATCACCACCATCACCACCACCAACAACCACCACTACCACAATCCATGGTCTAGCCAAACACGTCCACCACTACTGCTGGCATCTAACCAAACCAGCAGGTGTGGGCCCCAACTCCCTTGTGCCTCTCGTCAAAATGACGCACCAAATTAGCCTCGAAATGGGCGCCTGACCAGTTTAAAAAATGAAACCTCAACCTCGCAGCGCACAGCGCCATCACGCGTTTCTCCTTCCCATTATATTCTAAGGTAACTGTGACACACACACACACACACATCCTTGACTGTCGTAGAAGGCGAGTAAAACGGGAGGGAGCGGGAGGCTGGACACACTCCCCTCCCGTTTTTTACTTCCCACCCAAAAAAAAAAAAAAAGAATAGAGAAGGAAGCCAAAGGAGGATATTCCCTCTAAGACACAGTTATCTGTTCTTCACGCAACCTCGCAGACGCGGGAAATGGCGAATAATGTGTGTGTGTGTGTGTGTGTGTGTGTGTGTGTGGGTGCGTGCGTGTGTGTGTGTACACAAACATACCTACGGTGGGGATAAAAAAAAAAAAATCTAAAGTGAACTGGAATCTCACTGAGAATTGTGGTATTGGTGGCGGGGCTCCACTGCGTAAATTCCTCACGACGAAAACTGAAAATATGAGGCACGTCCGAGAGCCTCACTTGTGTCTGTCTGCCCCAACACGCCACACACATCAACAATGCAGGACAAAGCGTCGAGGCCACAGCAAGTGTTTGAAAGAGGAGTAATTGGTGGTGTCAATGATCGTCGTTTTCTGTGGCTGTTCTTCAACTCATCCGGTGGTGGAGATGGTGCGTCGTTTTCTGTGGCTGTTCTTCAACTCATCCGGTGGTGGAGACAGTGCGTCGTTTTCTGTGGCTGTTCTTCAACTCATCCGGTGGTGGAGATAATGCTATGCCAACTGTAGTGGGTGAGGGGAGGTGGTCGCGTAGGTAAGGGTGTTAGACAGGGTGTCTTTCTAGTCTGATTGGTGATTAAAGGCAGTCAGCTGTGTTAATCGTCATCATCTCACGTGAGGACAGTTAAAAACACACACATGGTGGTCAAGATGTTATGTCTTCCCACGTCATCCTACGCTCTAAGGTTCAATCTTCCTCACTGAAATGTATGGCAAGGTTTGCACTGGCCATGGTAGTGGAAAGGTGTGTGGTTGGGCAAGTGTCACACACAGTTGCTGGTAATGGCGTCAGCACGCGTACTGAGGACTGCTGAGGTGGTGAAGGTCGACAGATGTGATGGCGGGGGGAGGAAGATGATGGTATAGCGACACCTGTGGTTAATAGCCAGTGGTGGCAGCAACGGCGGCAGTAATGATGGTAATGATCATCAAGGTTAGGACACCGGTGGTAATGGTAGTTTGCGACGGTGGTAATGACGTAGTTGGTGGTGGGGGGGCTAGGTGGTTGGAAGGGCCAAACCGACCATGGAAGGCCCTGCACGTGGACAACAATACACCACTTCACTCTACAATCCTCGGAACTCGGCTTCTTCAATTCGCTAAACCTCATCTTCCCCAAACATTTCATCCGGCATACGTACATTACATACATACATACATGACCGACGTAGACATACACAAAGATAAACACACACGTACGTACACAGACGAGCTCATCATCCCCGCTGATCATGCGTTCGCATGACTGATCCAAACGATTACAACACTGGCAACTGAGTCTCTTGAGTTGCCAGGCAAAGTGTATACATTTCTCTCCTCTCTCCTTGCCACCCGCTGGCTTATTTTCCATTCAGTTCTCGGGTCTTGACAAGACGACCTGAAGAAAGGCTTTTTTTTCTGATGACACCTTTACCATCACTCAACCTTCGTCTTGTGGAAATACAATCAATCTCTTCAGCGACTGGTAATGTTTAATTTTCTACGTCTTACTCCCTCCATCAGTGGCCGGCGACCTTGCCGTCCCCCCTCCCATCGCCCGTGTGCATCTGTGACATGATCGTGGATCGTGTTTTTCTTTTTTTTCTTTCTTTCTGACGTGCCTGGCCGAAACAAAGAAAACATGCAAAAATACAGTGTTCAATAAAGCACTTAACCTTGAGTACGTCTTAGTATCTAAAATGATTTTCAATTAGCGTTGGAGAAATTTTACGAATACTGACGAACAAATGTAACAATGGGCAATAATTATATAACACAAACTACATCGTTTGCACATTATGCTACGGCGCTGCTGCTCATCTTCTCCTGCAACTCTGGTACGGCAAAGATTATGTTACGGTAAAGTTTCTAAAATACAAGAATTAATCATTTATTTTTCTATGAAACTTGATCGCTGTGTCCCGCGTTGCGCCAGGAAACAGACGAAAAATGGCCCACTATGCAACAAAAAATAGTTATGAAATACCACAATTAAGGAAACGTAATGTAATTTGAGTACCAAGGATATTTTCTTTGTTTACGGCTATCAAGATTACATCAATGGAATCCCTTAAAACATTAAAACGGTATTGCAACACGTTCTAAACGCTGAAATTATGCTCCTGTAACGCGTTTACTTAAAATGCCATAATTATGCTCCAGAAACTTGTTTTAAATGACGTAATTATGCTCCAGAAACCTGTTTTAAAAGCCGTGATTATGCTCCTCGAACTTCTTTAAATGCCCGGTATGATGCCCCTGTAATGCGTTTAAGAGAGTGTGACTATGCTCATGTCACGCATTTACACAAAAAAACGAGTAATTATGCTCCTGCGACGCAATGACAAGCACGTCATTATTATCATACTCCTATAACGCGTTTAAAATGCCATGACCATCCACTATGAACGCACTTCAAAACAAGCTCATGCAATCGTATGACCAACCTGGATAGTTAACTTGACGAGCCTTGTATACCTGGTGTTTGGAAGTTAAGACTAACAGGTAACGCCTATCTGTAACACGGAAGAGACAAATCTCTGTAACGCCAGTGATGCCAGATCTAAGCCTACCATCGAGGGGACAACCGTAACGCGTCTCCGACACCGAAATTATACACACGCTGGAACGACACGGTGGCAACACTGACGCGTTACGCTAATGGGCTTGAAATAGCGAAATTATGCTGATGCGACGCGAGTGGAGAGAGAGAGAGAGAGAGAGAGAGAGAGAGAGAGAGAGAGAGAGAGAGAGAGAGAGAGAGAGAGAGAGAGAGGAATGTAAGCAGCATGCTAATGGTACATCTGATGCCGTGTGTGTGTGTGTGTGTGTGTGTGTGTGTGTGTGTGTGTGTAGTGGGGAAGACCTGGACGGGTCACGATCAACGTGAGAGAGAGAGAGAGAGAGAGAGAGAGAGAGAGAGAGAGAGAGAGAGAGAGAGAGAGAGAGAGAGAGAGAGAGAGAGACTACGCCATCACTGGTCACTCCACTGACAGTGACTATATCTCTCACACGTCTGATTCTGGTTTCCCCCCCAGTGGATTCCACAAATTAATCATATCAAAAAAAATGAGATCTTAGAAAAACTGGCTTTGAAATAATGTTTTACTAAAGCCTTTTCTTCAACAAGCTTTCTGAGCAGCAGTGATGGGTTTTCATGAACCACAGAGAATGTTGCCTTTTTAATCCTTAGTTCAAACCTTCCTATAGTCATATACTTCGCTTGACGCAGGTCATATTGGGACTACAGTCATACACTTCACTTGACGCAGGTCATATTGGGACTACAGTCATACACTTCACTTGACGCAGGTCATATTGGGACTACAGTCATACACTTCACTTGACGCAGGTCATATTGGGACTACAGTCATACACTTCACTTGACGCAGGTCATATTGGGACTATAGTCATACACTTCACTTGACGCAGGTCATATTGGAACTACAGTCATACACTTCACTTGACGCAGGTCATATTGGGACTATAGTCATACACTTCACTTGACGCAGGTCATATTGGGACTACAGTCATACACTTCACTTGACGCAGGTCATACTGGTAAGACTTTGGGCTTCTTAGAAGTGAAGCTTCCAAACTCTGTCACCAGATAAGCTAAGGAAAATGCAGTTATATAGAAAGATAGCGATCATCTTACACTGACAAGGTTAAAACACACGAAAGCCTTTCTTCTTTTTTTTCTGCACTTCTTTCTCTCTGGATCGTTAATCATTTTTCCATTTTCTTTGCTCCTGTGTTTCCCAAATTTATCGCCGTCTTCGTTTTATTTCTACTTTCTCTCGCCATCCACGTTCATCATTTTTCAAGTTTCTACCATCACATTCTCTCAACGGTCATATTCACCTTACATTAAGTATCTGCCTTACATCCTCTCATTACTCACATTCATCATTTTCATATGAATTTTCTCACTTTCTCCTTTTTAAAATGAAGTTTCTCACTTTCTCCTTTCACTCACGTTGATCTTCAACTTCAAACTTCTTCCCTACTGTTCACCACAACTTGGCTACAGCTCATGTGAAATTTAGCCTCCACTTGACAACCGCAAGTCTGCTAAGCTCTCGCATATTTCTGCAATCCTCTCCTCTGACACAACTGGGTGTCAGAGATGGCGCGTGGATTGAATCGTCCAAGATGGCTAGTAAATTAAAGGTTTATCTCCCTTACTTACTTGGTCTGATCTCCCTTACTTTTTTCTCATTGGTCATATCGACTTTCTTTTTTTTCGTAGTTAGTATCTCTCTCTTTATTCTCTCACTCGTTCTCTCTACGTCCCATAGTTCTCCATCTCCCTCCTACTTTCCTCTCTCTCTCTCTCTCTCTCTCTCTCTCTCTCTCTCTCTCTCTCTTACTTTCTTCTCTTTACTCATTCTCTCAAGTACTCTACCTCTCTTACTTTCTTCTCTTTACTCGTTCTCTCAAGTACTCTATCTCCCTCTTACCTTCTCCTCTTACTCGTTCTCGCCACCTCTCAGTTCTCTTCCATCTCTGCCTCCATCTCCTCGGGCGCCCTCCAGCTGCCTCACCCAATCACACGCACAAAATAATACCCCAACTCCTGGAGGAGGAGGAGGAGGAGGAGGAGGAGAGGGGAAGCCGCCATTTTTACCCACCCATCATAATAATTACTGTGCTCTGGCAAAGTAGCGAAATTAGCATTGTGCTACAGCCCATATTCTTCCCCCCCCCCCCCCCCTTTCCCTTGAGGACAAGAGCGACGCGTTTAAAACACCAGAACTGTAAATCTCAAACCTAATTACAAGACACAGATTTTTCTTATTCCTCTTATGAAAGAAACTTAAGCCTCGAGATGCCAGGAGGTCACCACCCCACTGGAAATTCAGTCCCTAAAATCTAAAACAAAAAAGTCACGGCCATTTGTTGACCCGCACATCCCAGCACTTTTACAGAGGCGTGGTAAACAAGGCCACACACTGAATTTAAAAGGTGAAAAAAAAACAAAAAAAAGTTTACAGAGTAAATAAGGACGAACGGAGGAGAGTAATCTAACGATGAAAAATGATAAACTTCTTCCGGAAGAAATGTTATCTCGGTATCTTTTTCCATAGATAAAACTCCAGAGAGATCTCTTGAGACAAGATAAGTCACCTCTCTCTCTCTCTCTCTCTCTCTCTCTCTCTCTCTCTCTCTCTCTCTGTAAGATGATATACAGTGAAAGGCTCCATCTTGTCGAGCATCAAAGAGCTCGCTGGTTAACAAAAAGTGAGGGCAATTACTCTGAAGTGGCTGAAGTGATTAGCACTGAAACATTAAAGATAGCTTGTCGACAAAAGAACAATGGTTCGTTTTCTTTCTTCCGGCGAAATTAACGTCAAAATTGTCTCATTTTTACGGTCCTATCCAATAACATGCTTTGCTACAACGGTATTGTTCAACGCAGGCCCTCGGCGGCACGGTAACATCCCCATGATTATCATGCTTCGTTTTTCACAGCATCGTTCAACGAAGGCTCTCAACGAACGACGCAGTAACACCTCATGATCATTCATGAAACATACCGTGTCACCTAAGCTCAAAGACTTGACCATAAACTTCATCATTTCTCGATAACGACTGCATTTTTACCGCTGTTAAACGATACCATTCGATCTCATGTTCAACGTCTGCGTTCAAAATGGCACAAGGCGCAAATTGACAAGGAAGACACCAAAGCTGGTCAGTAAATACGTGTTCTGATACAGAAGGCCGGCTCTGCCATACGGTAATAGCTCACGTCATCTTCATGTAACATGGGATGGAGGAAGGGAAGGTGGGTGCAGGAAGAGAGAGAGGGAAAGGACAGTACATAAAAGCAGCAAGAGGCTTATTAATTTCTATACTTTCTTACATTATCTGACCTTCCTTTGTCTTCTATGTCTGAGCACTACATTCTTTTCATTCTCCTTCCTTTTTCTCTCTCCTCGAAGAATGCATCGTCTCCTTAAAGAGTTTCATATTTCTCCTTCACTTTCTCTCACTGGTCGTATTTCTCTTCACAGCAAGTTACCATCTTAATCTTGTTCTCTCTAAAATCATCTATATCTATAGTATAAACCTCTCCCTTTTCCTCTGTAACACACCTGCTGGAAGGTCATGCGAGAGAGATCCTGCCTCCAACCAGTTGGCGTCTGTCGTCCAATCATATTTCACCGTCCGTCTGTTGAAACACTTCATAATCATCCCCTCTGAAACTCCTGTGGGGCGGGGCCAGCCAGTGTGAAACCATCTGGACAAGGGATGGTTCAGTGGGTGATCATCTCAAAGATTTGTGTGGCGGGTCCGACATTATCATCCGAGATGGCCATCGTGGACTAAATAAAGCCTAGTCAGCTATATACACACTCATGTGAACCTCAGATGCCCCCTCCCCTCCTCTCTCCCATTAGTATTATCTATGTTCTTTAAGCGTTTCCCTTACATTCCCCCCAGTCAGTTGATCTCTTCCTCTATACCTCTCATGCCTCCCTCCACCCACCTCAGTGGCCCAATCACACTCACAAAACGAAAACCTCATCCCCCTCACTCCCCAAACTGCCATTTTTCACCCTCACCATCCCTAATAATCATTACTCTCTACCAAACGAGGAAAATTAATTAACTTTCTACTACCACTGAGCCTTTTTCTTTCTCTCCTTCCTCTCCCTAAGCACAAGATGATCGCCTTCAAACAACCAGGATTGCAACTCCCAAACCTAATCAACATGCCTAGGGATTTTGCACGCCTTTTCTTTTTAGGGTATCGAATTTGGCTCAAAACGCATATAAGCCGAGGGGTCCCCATCCCCCGCCGTATTTAATCCCTAAACAGAATACACCTTTTTTCGCTATTTCTATGCTCCATCAGGAGGCGTGGCAAGCAACGCCATACAGAAAAATATGGCCACAAAAATCAAAGGGATATCTTTTAAGATAGTATAAGGAAATATGGACAACAGTATAATAAAGCCAAAAAAAAAGATATCTTAAGATAGTATGAGGAAATATGGACAACAGTAGAAGAAAGCCAAAAAAGATACCTTTAAGATAGTGAGGAAATATGAACTACAGCATAATAAAGCCAAAAACAGATATCTTTTACGATAGTACGAGGAATTATGGACAACAGTAGGATAAAGCCGAACGAAATATTGCTATTTAAGACAAGGTGAGGAATTAGGGACATAAAATGACAAGGGAAAACCCACTTACTTCTCCCACAACCCCATCATCATCAAACCACCTCGACAACAGAAACTCCCAGGCCACTTCGACACCCTTTCCCCTTTTAGACACAGTCGAGCTAATGTAATTTCAGCAAAACGTACATTCCGGAAACAGACATCAAAAAAGAAAAGAAAATAAAAGATGCTGGAAATGAACCTCTCTCTCTCTCTCTCTCTCTCTCTCTCTCTCTCTCTCTCTCTCTCTCTCTCTCTCTCATTACTCTGGCACACCTCGACTCCCACTAAAGCCTGACGGCCTGTTTATTCCCGATGTCACCACCCTCGCTCTCCACACAGTCTTATTCCTTTCTTTTTTTCCCCCATCTTTTTTTTCCTCTCTCTCACGCACGAGGCCGCCATGACGGAGCATGGTCCTTCTTCACAACCCTTTCCTAACGAGTGTCAAGCACTTAACAGACAGTAAGACTTATATAAAGCAAGACCGCATTCGCTACGAAAGAAAAATACATAAATCTGCGTTAATGCAAATGACTACATATATATATATATATATATATATATATATATATATATATATATATATATATATATATATATATACACATATATAATTTTCTTTTAAAGCCTCACAGAGGACAATCACCAGCCTCTCCTAAAAAGACTGCGGAAGGCAATAACTTTGTCCAATGACAGTGCAGGATGCTGTAAAAGTGCATCTCTCTCTCTCTCTCTCTCTCTCTCTCTCTCTCTCTCTCTCTCTCTCTCTCTCTCTCGTGTGTCTATGAGAAGTTTATGATGAGCCACTGTTGAAAAGAACGCGTCTCTTGTGTTGGGAGACTCATGGAGCGAGTGGGTTAATGAAGGAGAGAAAGTTTAAAAACGTCCCAAGGGAAAGACATAAGGGAGAGAGAGAGAGAGAGAGAGAGAGAGAGAGAGAGAGAGAGAGAGAGAGAGAGAGAGAGAGAGAGAGAGAGAGTTTATAAAGTGACTAATGTTTTTCCTTTTTTTTTCATGTCCTGTAATGTGTATTGCCCTCAATGAGCGTCCAAACAAAGAATCTGGTACAGAGAAATCTTGCAGCATTATCCATCATAACACGGCTTCATATATATATATATATATATATATATATATATATATATATATATATATATATATATATATATATATATATGTGTGTAATGTAGAAGCACCAAGGGGGTGTCGTATGATGCGAGCTCAAAGCATCCAATCAAAAATCGGTGGGCGAGAGGAGGGAAGCGAGCTGCTGGAGATCATAAACCTTTCCCGAGATAAGAAGAGCGTCAGGAACGCGAACAATGGACGCCAGGAACGCCATACACGGCCTCGGAGGAGCCGTGTGACGCCACACACAGCAGCAGCAGCAGCACCGCCGAGCCACTGGGCGTGACGTCACTTTGCTTTTCCCCTCCTCCTCCTCCTCCTCTCCTCCACGTCTCGACTCCCTGGGGATCGGAGGTTCCTCACGGTGATGTCTAATTACCGTGCGCTACCGTCTCCCTTGTTCTTCTTCCATTACGCCATCGGGAGGAACGCCGTCGCTTCGATTCTTTTTTCCCTTCCTCACGTCATCATGACCCCACATCAATACGACTCAATCCCATCAATTGATCAATCCTCGTCAGCACGACCTGAACGACTCGATCCCCATCAATCTATCAATTCTCATCATTACGACCTGAACGACCCATCCCCATCAATCTATCAATTCTCACCATTACGACCTGAACGACCCATCCCCATCAATCTATCAATTCTCATCATTACGACCTGAACGACTCAATCCCATCAATCTATCAGTTCTCACCATTACGACCTGAACGACTCGACCCCCATCAATCTATCAATTCTCACCATTACGACCTGAACGACCCATCCCCATCAATCTATCAATTCTCATCATTACGACCTGAACGACCCATCCCCATCAATCTATAAATTCTCATCATTACGACCTGAACGACCCATCCCCATCAATCTATCAATTCTCATCATTACGACCTGAACGACCCATCCCCATCAATCTATCAATTCTCATCATTACGACCTGAACGACCCATCCCCATCAATCTATAAATTCTCATCATTACGACCTGAACGACCCATCCCCATCAATCTATCAATTCTCACCATTACGACCTGAACGACCCATCCCCATCAATCTATAAATTCTCATCATTACGACCTGAACGACCCATCCCCATCAATCTATCAATTCTCACCATTACGACCTGAACGACCCATCCCCATCAATCTATCAATTCTCACCATTACGACCTGAACGACCCATCCCCATCAATCTATCAATTCTCATCATTACGACCCTGAACGACCCATCCCCATCAATCTATCAATTCTCACCATTACGACCCTGAACGACTCGATCCCATCAATCTATCAATTCTCATCATTACGACCTGAACGACCCATCCCCATCAATCTATCAATTCTCATCATTACGACCTGAACGACCCATCCCCATCAATCAATCAATTCTCATATCGTAATGGAGATAGCGCCAGCCACCCCCCTCCACCCCCCAAAAAAAGGTAATAATCTACCAAAAAAAATATCCATTCTTCCTTTCGCCATCTTTTCTTGGAAGGGCGCCGTACTCAAGACGCTGCACTACGATCCTGGAATAGTATCCAATTATGGCACGCTTACCTTCCAGGGGGTTTTACACCAGGCTTTGAGAGGGATCATCATGCTCCGTGTGTAGGTGGCGAAGTCGACCATTTGGGGAAGGAATGAGTGAACCTGTTTTTTTTTTTTCTTTTTTTTTTAAAGTGAGTGGAGACGGCACGGGTAACTGACTACCCTAATCAAGGCTATCTCATTAACAATAGATAGACAGACAGAGACAGATGAATAGATATGGGTACAAAAAATAGTGAAAAAAAATTGACATCAAACACTGACAAGAAAAATCACAGACTGTGGGTCAGTACAGCTAGTGATCAATCAAGGTGTGCCATAGTGGGAACCATTAGGCCAATGGCTTCAGCCAAACCCCCCTCGAACTAACAAGACATTAAACGACCCAATCAGGGCGCGGGACTGCCATAAATTTAACCCGACCACTCACTTTCCCTGCAGGTCAACGACACTCTTGCATTTGTTATCCAAAAGTAATATCAGCTGTGAAAGGTGAGGTGGAATTGAATCCCCCCCCCCCACACACACACAGACACCCCCCCCTACACACACACACACACACACACACACACACACACCTGCTGAAAATAACTAGAACACCCTTAATAGCATGTGTAAAGAGGGCGCATTAGGGGAATACGCACTTACATCCATCACACGTGTTGAAGCAGAGGCAACGCTGAGCCGCCACCCACCCACCACACAGTGGGTGAATGTGCTCTTAAACATCCTATTCATAAACACAAGTGAGACACAGCTCTGAAAATACAAAAAACTGCAAACGCAGATGGAGATCTTGAGGCAAAATGCCCCTTTTAAAAAAATGTAAGCTCATCTCAGACCAAGCCGTGCTACTGCACTCTGGTATCCCCACCGCATCACTGATTACGACAGGCGGCTCTGTTTGGTCCTCCGGCGTTTGTAAGAAGCTCATCCCAGGGAGCCTCAACGAGTTACACTTGTCCTCCAAGTACGACGATCTGAAGCTGTACGCAGTGCCGACCAAGGGTCCGGGCGTGCGGTGGTCCTCGTACAGCGACGGGCCATGCATGGTCTCTGAAGTCGACGAACGAACGAATCCCCCTAAGGGAACAATGACCAGCTGGCTGGCTGGCTGGAACCGTGTGGTTCGGCTGCCCCGGAACCAGGGAGGGAACCAACGTGGACACCGACCCCGTGCGTGCGACGTGAGTCAGGAACCTTCAATCGCTTTCGATCGAGGGTTACAAGCCTGGAGTTAGAACGAGGTGTTTTAAGTCGACGAGTTGCGGTGATGTGGGCGAGTGGGTAGGCACACCATACACTCAAAGGTACTGTCAGTCTCGTGGGTAAGATATGGGTGAGAGAGAGAGAGAGAGAGAGAGAGAGAGAGAGAGAGAGAGAGAGAGAGAGAGAGAGAGAGAGTGGAAGGGGAAGGTCTGTCTTCGCCTTTTATGTCACAGACCAGGCGTGCCGATAACACTCAAAAGGGCATCTCTCTCTCTCTCCCTCTCTCTCTCTCTCTCTCTCTCCCCACTAGGAGCAAGATGGTCCTTAGGAATAACACTAGTGGGACGTGTTCCCTCAAGCCACAAGCTTTGACTGGCTGGCGAGGCTCTCTTCTTCCTCAGTCTTCCAATAACCCATAGCTAAAAATACACCACCCTTGGGGACACAACAGAACCACCCCCGACTCGCTTTCTAAGGTACCTCAAAAGCTTACCGTCCTCCCCCCCCCCCCCCCTCTCTCTCTCTCTCTCTCTCTCTCTCTCTCTCTCTCTCTGGCTGCTTCTTTTGAGATGTAAATACACTGATTGGCTCCGCGCAGTGTGGGAAGCCTCCCACATGGGCGTTTAGCGTGCTGATTAAGTCAACGTTTTAAGGGGTGGGGGAAGGGTCTTAAAAATCGGTGATGAAAATGGAATGGTTGCGTCTACCAGATCGAAAACGAAGATAGATGGATGGACCCGAAATGCATGAAACGTTAGATAAACAAGTTAGCCTCGCACTTTGCTTCTCCCTACCTCTTCTCTCTCCACCACAAAACACCATTTCCCCGTCTCATTTCCACTCATACCTTAATGAGAAGACTCGTAGAAGTGTGGTCTGGTCTGGCCTCCCACGCCTCTCCCTCATCATGCTGTAAGACGAGCTCTCTCTCCTCATCTTTCCCCCTCACTACCTTGCTGTTCAAGGCTAAGCCAAGCTTCGTATACTTTTCAGCTCAAAATTCAAATCTTTTTCTGAGCATAAACGGGCTATCAACCATTACTTCCAGATCTCACAGAGCAAATAAACACTCGATACTTAAAATCTCAAACGATCAATTCTGAAAAGAAAAAATAAATTTCAAGACTTTACACATTATTAACCTTCAAATATAAATAATTATTTCATGAAAAACAAAGTTCATGTGAACATTGATCTTTTTTTTTTTTTTACTGTTCTTTCAGGCCATGGGGACGAAATCAAGAGCAAATAATTCCAACTGAAGTCCAAATCATTTCAAAACGTTTTAGAATTGAATGTTCAGGCCTGAATTTTCAATTGTACAACACTCGCTGTCTACAGGGCAACTGCCCCTTCACCTATGTGTATTACAGGGAAGAAACAGCAATCTTAATGACAGGTCGTTAAAGCAATTTTGATGTCCCGTAATACATCCATTCTTCTGTTTTCAGAGTAGCCGGGAGCGTAACGAAGCAGAGTAAAAGACAACTTGGTAGCTACATTTCCAGAATGGATCGCTTGAATTATATTTCCACTTGGTAATTACATTACCTGAATGGATCGCTTGAATTATATTCCCATCAAAAAACACAGAATTTCAGACTTAAGCCTGCACCCAAATTCGAACCCGGATATCTAGGTTATACGAGAGTGGCGCACACACACTCCGCTACGCTAACCCTTCTAACTCCAATACAGACAGGCTCATTTCGGCTCATTTGCTCTTACCTTGACCACCTCCCACGTCCCTCCCATCCACATTACTCCCTCAAAAAAGAAATAAAGCGATAGGCCGTTCCCCAACATCATGTTCTCCCCACCTTCCACACGACACACATTCCTCTCTCTCTCTCTCTCTCTCTCTCTCTCTCTCTTGTTACATCATTTCGCACCCACGATCGCACCTTCTCCCCCATCTCTCCTTGGGACTTTGGGTCAACCTCAAGCCACACCCTTTCTCTCTCTCTCTCTCTCGTTTCCGTCCAAGCTCAACAGAACCCTCACAGTCTGGAGAATTGTAGAGGGATAATCCGCACAGACTCCAAGCTGCTCTACCAATACGCTCCACCACCACCACCCATCCTCCCGTCCTTTTTTTTTTTTTTTGTTTTGTTTTGTTGGCCAACTTTGATGTTCTGGAAAATCTCTCTCTCTCTCTCTCTCTCTCTCTCTCTCTCTCTCTCTCTCTCTCTCTCTCTCTCTCTCTCTCCATATTCCTTTATTCCATGTTGCAACTCTTATGCATCGCACCTCTCTCTCTCTCTCTCTCTCCTCTCTCTCTCTCTCTCTCTCTCTCTCTCTCTCTCTCTCTCTCTCTCTCTCTTAATTGTTCCTCCTTTGAGGGTGTTCTACAAGCCGAACTTTAAATGAAAGAATAGAATTTTCTTTTTTTCTTAGCTCGTATTATTCAAATTCTCCCTCATTTTATCTCCAAAATGAGTCCATTTAGATAAAATCAGAATTCCATCAGCTTAGGAATCCATTTATGCCTTTCAGAATTATGCAAAATCCCAAATAATTAAATTCTATCAGCTTAGAAAGTCATTATGCTTTCAGATTCATGCAAAATCTAAAAATTATTACTTCCCCGCCACCCCCATCATCCCCCCCAACACACACACACACACACACACACACACACACACACACACATACACACACACACACACTCACACACACACATACACACACACACACACACACACACACGAGGATTATTATATCAACGGGTCGAGACAACCGTAGCGCAAAAATGAACCCAACGTCACTTTCATCACTTCAAATTTCGCACACGATCACAATGAGGGTGACTGACGAGATGGTTCACACGAGCGGCACAGTACAGTCACGTAGCAGTGAGACACCGAGATGGATGGTAACCAGGGTTTAATTCTCAGCGTCTTGACTGTTTTGTCTTCCTCAAAAGGACAAAAAATTGACTGTCAAATTCTACTAACGAGCAGCTTTGTGCGTTCCACTGCAAGCTCTCTCTCCTGTCTCACTGCCACCTTATTTAACGGTGTCAGTCAGGATGGGTAACATTCAAACGAGTGGCTTCTCATTTTCTTTAAAGGAGGAGGAGGAGGAGGAGGAGGAGGAGGAGGAGGAGGAGGAGGAGGAGGAGGAGGACGACGACGACGACGACGACGACGACGGCGACGAGGTGGAGGAGGAATCGCTTCAAGTCTTCTGTCATTACCCGTAACATTCCCGCGTCCATGGTATTAACAGAGGCAATCTTCGGCAACGTTAAATCATTACATGCATCGTTTCGTTAAGACTTGCTCCGACACACAAACACACACATTGTACAATCCCAACTTTCTTAAAAGAGACGGGACACACGCATCTTGAGCTGCACGTTCTCTTGTAACCCCAACTGTTTCTAAAACATCAACTCCTTCGTGTATTAATGATACGGGACTGTATTTTCACCGAGTCATGGACACTCATGGTTATGGGGTTCCCATCATGATATAATTCTGCTCATCCTTTGAAGGTCTTGCTCGAAATTGAATTATACAACCAATTATAATAAAAAAAAGATTATCCCATTAAAAACTAATTGTGTGCTGAGCTACCACAGCTTGTAGTTTATATATATATATATATATATATATATATATATATATATATATATATATAGATAGATAGATAGATAGACATATAGATAGATAGATATATATAAAATAATGGAATAAATTAACTATCTAAATTTTGCTGTGAGTCACGGCGCTCATTATAACTTTAAGCATACCACCTGTTTCTTCCCACAACACCTTGCACCAATCAACCACACAACTTTGTGTAGCCCCTACACGTACATCCAATACCCACACCCACACTTACCAACCCCCTCTGCATTCGCGCGCTAGCGCATACATACACACACACACACACACACACACACACACACACACACACACACACACACACACACACACTGCTTTACGCCTCAAGGACTCCTACCCACACTTCCCACACTTTGCATGTCGTGCCAACCAGCCCACTTTACAGCCACACCTCTGGCTTACATCACACGAGCTGTGTGACCCACACACACGCACACACACACACACACACTACTACTCCTCACCACGTCCCTGCCTCTGCTACCACGTCTCACCTGCCCTAGCGGGTCGTCCTAGCCATTTCCCTTCTCCAATTAAAATGATCTACGGCTGCTGGAGGCGTCGCAAGAGCAACTTGAGCATTAAACTTCGCCAGCTGCTAATGGCTCACGCCTCGCCACCGCACCCACGCTCCTATACACACATCCATCGCCTATCCCTTCTCCCATCCCTCCACCTAACCACTTCCTAGTCTCCCCTTCTGCCCCTATCCCGCCCTTCCACGTCATCATTTTCCCATCAATACTCACAACAACCCTTCCCGACTCCCTGTTGCCCGTGTCTCGCTCCCGTTCCACGTGCCTTTCCCCATCACAACTCAACAGCCTATCTCTTCTCCTCGGTAGGGCGCTCCCATCACCGCGCCCTCCATCTCCCACCACACCTTTCTATGCACTCACTGTGGCAGCAACTACATACCTTGGCCTGGCAAACGTCATTCTTCAGCTGATCTTTCCCTCTGCAGTTCCCACCTTCCCTCCACAACCCCCTCCTCCGTGACATTCCCTCACCTTCCCTTCACCATCCCTCTTCCACATAACCTTTGTACCTCCCCTCACCTTCCCTTCATCACCAAGATTCCACTTTCCCTCCTACACATCTTTCTCTCCATCAACCCCTTTCTACATCCCCTCTTCCACTCCCTTCCCCCCTTCTGTAATCTTCCCTCTCCTTCCTTCCACTAACCCCCTTCCATCCACTCTGTGGTTCTTCCACACCTCCCCTCCACATTCTTTCCCCAATTTCCTTTTCCATTCCTCTTTCATCACGCAGTCTCACCACCTCAACTCCTCTTTCCAGCCCATCCAGCCCCTTTCTTAAATCTATCTCTCCCTTCCGAGCCTCTCTACCCCGAACCCCTTCCTTACTTCCTCTCTCCCCATACCCGTTTCTGCACCCCATCACCGCTCACCATCTCCCCTTAACGCCAGCACCCCTTGGGAAGGTAATCTCCAAAAATCGATGCAGGAGAAATCACCATTTAATATATTTTTCATCTGCCGCGTTGAAGGAGAGGGAGGGGGCCACGAGTGGGATGGAAGGAAGGTTTAGGATCACAATCAGGTAGAGCAAGATTAACAGAGAGAGAGAGAGAGAGAGACAGAGAGAGAGAGAGAGAGAGAGAGAGAGAGAGAGAGAGAGAGAGAGAGAGAGAGAGAGAGAGAGAGAGAATAGAGAAGAGAAAAGCGGTAAACAACTTGATGGATAAGAAGAGAAAATGGGACGAGATAAAAAAAAAAAATATGGGTGACACAAGTAAATGATGAAAGCCGTAAGATGAGAAAGATCGTGAGAAATATAATGAAAGATGAGAGGGACAGATGATGGAAGAGAACAAAACGAAATAACGGTGATGGAAGACGGAGTAAGAGGGATAGAAGGTTGACAAGAGGAAGATAATGATGGTTAGTTTAGTGGAGTTCCTGATCAACTGGACTGTTGATGGCCACTTCCTGCATTCCTACACACACACACACACACACACACACACACACACGACGGTGCGACTCATGGGTATGACTGGCATGCTAGTGACCTGACCCTCAAGGGCCATGTCAGAGGTCACCCTGCTATACCCATGGGTCGTACACAGTCGTGCTCAGGAGTCGTACCACTTGGTCGATGGAAAAGTCGTGCTTAACGCATGAACTGTGCTCAGGGGTAGTATGGTCTATCTCTAGGGTCGTTACATTACGCTCAAGGGTCGCACTTTCGCTCAAGAGGTTGCAATGATTGTGCGCTGGAAGAGACGTACCGCACCGTCGTGGTCAAGGATGGTACTGTACCGTCTGACGAAGGTACTCTTATACCGTATCGTGTTCAGGAGTCGTACCATCGTGCTCAAGGGTAGCACCGTCGTGCTCAAGGGTCGTACCGTCGTGCTCAAGGGTCGTACGATTGTGCTCAGGGGGTCGTATAGTAGTGCTCGAGTGTCGGACCGTCGTGCTCAGGTGTCGTATCGTCGTGTTCAGGGAGTCGCACCGTCGTGCTCTGGGAGTCGTACCTTCGTGCTCAAGGGTCGTACCATCGTGCTCAGCGGGTCGTATAGTAGTGCTCGAGTGTCGCACCGTCGTGCTCAGGTGTCGTATCGTCGTGTTCAGGGGGTCGTACCGTCGTGCTCTGGGAGTCGCACCGTCGTGCTCAGGTGTCGTATCGTCGTGCTCAGGGGTCGTACAGTAGTGCTCGAGTATCGCACCGTCGTGCTCAGGTGTCGTATCGTCGTGCTCAGGGAGTCGCACCGTCGTGCTCTGGGAGTCGCACCGTCGTGCTCTGGGAGTCGCACCGTCGTGCTCAGGTGTCGTATCGTCGTGCTCAGGGGTCGTACAGTAGTGCTCGAGTGTCGCACCGTCGTGCTCAGGTGTCGTATCGTCGTGTTCAGGGGGTCGTACCGTCGCGCTAAGGGGGTCGCACCGTCGTGCTCAGGTGTCGTATCGTCATGCTCAGGTGTCGTATCGTCGTGCTCAGGTGTCGTATCGTCGTGCTCAATGGTCGTACCATCGTGCTTAGGGGTCGTACCGTCGCCCTCAAGAGGGTTGCATCATCGTGTTTAATCAAGAGGTCGATTACTTCTGATGATTTCCTCCGTCAACACATCCACGGGGCTTTCCCTATAACCACACATGCAGGTAGGATGAAGTCTTCAGCCTCGGGTCTTGGATGGGAGCGTTATGTCACCATAGCGTGTGTATGTGTGTGTGTGTCCCACTGTCACTTGTGTTCGTACATGACATCATCATCATCATCATCATCATCATCTTCCATATGCAGCCACGTCTGTCACTCGGGAGAGAGATTATTCAGAAACTTAAAATTTATTCTCAAAGTCTTTTCTTTTTTCTTGCGTATATAATTCATACTGCGTCCCACTCGCTGGTCGACAGACGCTGAGTGTCTTCAGTCTAATTCATTGCGACACAGCAGGACGCGTCTGTACACAGCGGTCATATTCTTCACCATCAATATTTTTTCTTCGGCATTTTTAAACCAACTGAGTTTCAAGCTCTGATGGCACATGTTTTCACCATCGCATCTCTCACTGCTCTGCCTCGACAGCCATGCTCAAATAATTTCACGTCTCCCATCCATGATGACTCAAGGTGATGACTCAACATGATGACTTAAGATGATGATAACTCAAGATGATGACTCATGATGACTTCCGATAACTCAAGATGATGATTAAAGATGATGACTCATGATGATGACTTAAGATGACTCAAGATGATGACTTAAGATGATGGCTCAACATGATGACTCAAGACGATGATTTCAGATGACTCACGATGATGACTCAAGATGATGACTCAACATGATGACTCACGATGATGACTCAAGATGATGACTTAAGATGATGACTTAAGATGACTCAAGACGATGACTTAAGACGATGACTCAAGATGATGACTCAAGATGACTCAAGACGGTGACTTAAGACGATGACTCAAGACGATGACTCAAGACGATGACTCAAGATGACTCAAGATGACTCAAGATGATGACTCGAGAGGTCCCTGATGCTGGTTACATATTCAATTAATTTTCCTGTTGGGTTTTTTGGGTGGTATCAATAATGTAATTCTGATCAATGAATGATTTATTCGCTCAAAGTCTTCTTATTTAAATGGCATCAGGTTCCCTCACGCTCTTCGTTAAATGCCATCAGGTTCTCTTACGCCCTTCGTTAAATGCCATCAGGTTCGTTTACACCCTTCGTTATATGGCATCAAGTTCTCTTCCGCCTGTTCATAATTAACGTCCACACGTTTTTGCACATTTTTTTTTTCCTTCTAATTCTACTGTTTTTTCTCTTCACCTCTTCCGTATAACACCTCATCCACCTATCCTCACTATTACTATGTTGGCATTTCACCTTTCCTTTAATGAGATCTTCCCTCTACTGACTACCTTTGACGAATCATTTCATCTCTCTCTCTCTCTCTCTCTCTCTCTCTCTCTCTCTCTCTCTCTCTCTCTCTCTCTCTCTCTCTCTCCCCCGCCATGCTCCTTCGTTCATCCACTGTTTCCTCTCTCTCTTTCTTCGTATCATCCGCTTACCTTATATCAGTATTTTTCCTGATTAATCCACTTATCATCATTTGCCTTCATATCTCATGGTATACCGCCGTGTTACCAACCCGTGCTACTACTGTCTCCTTAGACACACGCATTCTTATTTGTGCTTGCACACACACACACACACAGAGAGAGAGAGAGAGAGAGAGAGAGAGAGAGAGAGAGAGAGAGAGAGAGAGAGAGAGAGAGAGAGAGAGAGAATAAGGAAAAATTGTGTGACACTACAACACAGTAAATATGCAGAGAAAAATCTCCCCATTGTACACGAACACAAATGAACATCAAAGCAATAGGGAATATATATATACACACACACACACACACACACACACATATATATATACATATATATATATATATATATATATATATATATATATATATATATATATATATATATTATCCCTGGGGATAGGGGATTAAGAATACTTCCCACGTATTCCCTGCGTGTCGTAGAAGGCAACTAAAAGGGGAGGGAGCGGGGGGCTGGAAATCCTCCTCTCTCGGTTTTTTTTTTTTTTTTTTTTTTTTTTCAATTTTCCAAAAGAAGGAACAGAGAATTGGGCCAGGTGAGGGTATTCCCTCAAAGGCCCAGTCCTCTGTTCTTAACGCTACCTTGCTAATGCGGGAAATGGCGAATAGTTTGAAAGAAAAAGAAAAAAAGATATATATATATATATATATATATATATATATATATATATATATATATATATATATATATATATATATATATATATATATATAATCTGATGACTTCTAAGGACGAGCCTGACTTAGCAAGTGAGTCCCAGAAGAGTCCTGCAGGAGAGCCACACAAAGTTGGCCAAATCTTCTCTCCCAACGCCTGCGGGTGTTGCTGCTTGGCCGTCCGCCATTTCTGAGACGAGAGAGTTAACTGAATAATTCCACAGTTAAGTGGATGATTGCTGTACTTGGCTACGGTTAACGAGCTGAAGTGACTTGCTTAAGAAAAGGCTTTATGCTGCCTTCCGCAATCACCACAGAGAGAAAAACCCCCCCAAAAAACCCCAAAAAAAACCCCCCCCCAAAAAAAAAAGGGGTGTGTGTGTGTTGGGGGGGGGGGGGGGGGGGGGTTTTTTTTTTTTTTTTTTTTTTTTTTTAGAATTTTTTTGGGATGAGGGCGTTCAGGTTTTTTTTGGGGGGGAAAAAAACCCCCCCTTTTATATCCCGGGGGAAAAAAAAAAAAAAAAAAACCCCCCCCCCCCCTTTCCCCCCCCTTTTTTTTCCCCCCCCCCCCCCCCCCAAAAAAAAAAAAAAATTTTTTTTTTTTAAAAACCCCCCCCCCAAAACCCAAAAGGGGGGCCCCCCCCCAAAAAAAAACTAAAACCCCTTGGGGAAAAAACCCCCAAAAAAAAACCCCCCCCAAAAACCCCCCGGGGCCCCCCCCCCCCCAAAAACCCCCCCCGGGTTCCCCCCCCCAAAAACCCCCCCCCCCCCCCCCCGGGGAATAAACCCCCCCTTTTAAAACCCCCCCCGGGGGGAAAAAGGGGGGCCCAAAAACCCCCAAAAAAAACCCCCCCCCCCCAAAAATTTTAACCCCCAACCCCAAAAAAAAAATTTCCCAAAACCCCCCTGGGGTTTTAAAAAAGGGGAAAAAACCCCCCGGGTTTAACCCGGGAACCCCCCCCCCCCCCTTTTTTTTTTTTCCCCCCCCCCCCCCCCAAAAACCCCCCTTTTTTTTTTCCCCAAAAGGGGTTTCCCCCCCTTTTTTCCCCCCACCCCCCAAAAAAAACCCCCTTTCCCCCCCAACCCGGGTGGGAAAAAAACCCCCCCAAAAATAAAACCCCCCCCAAAAACCCCCAAAAAAAACCCCCTTTCCCCCAAAACCCCCCTTTAAAACCCCCCCCTTTAAAAACCCCCCCTTTTTCCCCCCCCTTTTAAAAAAACCCCCCAAAACCCCTTTTCCCCCCCCGGGGGGAAAAAACCCCTTTTCCACCCCCCTTTTACAAAACCCCCCTGGGTTCCAAAGGGGGCCCCCGGGGGTGAATTTTAAACCCAAACCTGGGTGTACAAAACACCACCTGGGTTTTTCCACAGCCACCTGGGTGTCCCAAACCCCCCTGGGTGTACAAAACACCACCTGGGTTACCACACGCCCCGGGGTTTGTACTAAACACCACCTGGGTGTACTAAACACCACCTGGGTGTACCACACGCCACCTGGGTGTACTAAACACCACCTGGGTGTACTAAACACCACCTGGGTGTACCACACGCCACCTGGGTGCATTACACGTCACCTGCACGTCACGTGAGGGTGTCGTAAGCGCGAACACTGCTAGCGTACCAACTCGCTCACAAGTCAAGTCCTGTCCGTCCTTTTCAAAACTCCAAACGCTTCAGCATCGTTTTCGTGTCGAATCATCGAATGGCACGATTATTGAATCACCGAGCCACAATTACAGTGACTGCTGGTTCGACTCCCCTCCCTCCCTTACCTTTGGCGCTGGACAAGTCAGATTACCCGGGTTGCTGTGATGACCCGATCAACGATGGTGTACACATTCCTGGCACCGACACACTCAATGCGGATACTGAGGAAAGGCAAAATGCGATGGGTGGCTTCATACTCGGAAGCAAAGTCGACCATCGTCGTTGGGGGGAATCCGGGGAAGCACCAGATGACGAGGCCGGCCTTTCCCGCCAATAATAACGGTGCTCTCTCTCTCTCTCTCTCTCTCTCTCTCTCTCTCTCTCTCTCTCTCTCTCTCTCTCTCTCTCTCTCTCTCTCCAGGAATTCCAATTAACGGGATCCTAGATAGTCTGACCTTCGTAAGTGTAGGGGGAAGGGAGGGGAGGGGTAGCTCTAGGGGAGAGAAAGGGGAAGGGAGGGGATCCATGCTGTAATATTTGGGTATATGGGCAGCCAATCTATACATGTTCCTCTCTCGTCCCGGCTTTACGGGTCAAGTCCTCCCATCGTAATTACGACCGTTATATTGATACTACTACAACATATAATAATAATAATAATAATAATAATAATAATAATAATAATAATAACAATAATAATACATGTATGCTGTCGAGTTCTCCAAAAATTCATCAATATCCCTTCATGTTCAATCCATAATCCAATATCATTATTTGAACCACAACCTCATGTGACCCACTCTTACATCTAAATGAACCCAAACGGAAAAATAAAGTTTCTTCCCGGGTATGTCTGATGAATTTCGAAATGATCGGTAAGACTCGTGTCGTCTCGGTAGATTTATGAAGCGTCAATATGATAACCATTTCCTCATAATTATGGTAATCCCACCTCACACTTATTTCCACCTAAACATGAAATCACTATATCACTTAATAGGCAAATAACAGGAAAATCACAATGAATCTAAATTCTACAAAATCACGAAAGCAGGGCAACCGACGTAAGAGGGACCAGACCAATGAGAATTTCTCAAAATCCTTCGTCTGTCGTGCCACATTTTTTCACACAAAAAGTGGCAGATATTTTTTTTCCTGTGTACATCTGTATCCTGATACTCGAGGAGGATGAACTGCAGTCTGTTACATATCTTTACGTCCGGACAGGACATAACATGTTCGCCGAAATGGTAAAATTAACGAGTTAACTTACAGTTTTGCTCCAACAACTCTGGGATCTCTCCATCGTACATACCTGAAAAGGTGAAAAATAGAGAATTAACATTAGAAAAATTTAGAAAAAAAAAAAATTACCTACACATATATTCACTAATTATCACTCTAAAAATTTATCATTTCCTACACATACATTCATTAATTATCACTCAAAATACAGATCACACACACACACACACACATATATATATATATATATATATATATATATATATATATATATATATATATATATATACTGCTATGAGTCCACGGGAAAAATGAAGCACGATAAGTTCCCAAGTGCACTTTCGTGTAATAATCACATCATCAGGGGAGACACAAGAGAGAAATATAAGTCAGTTGATATACAATAACACACAGCTAGAACGTGCACAAAGGCGACCATCGGACGTCTGCAATGCTGGGGCTATCTTAACGGAGGGAAGCAGATACCGAGAGGAAATGAGGCTCAAGCAATACTTCCTCGTTACTCTTGAGGAGAGAGAGAGAGAGAGAGAGAGAGAGAGAGAGAGAGAGAGAGAGAGAGAGAGAGAGAGAGAGAGAGAGAGAGAGAGAGAGTGTAAGAAAAAGAGAAAAAAAGAAAATAACAGAAGCAGGACAGGTAGGCAGATGATGAGTGAGGGTATCAAAGACATAGTTCCCAGAGGAGACACGGGTCCACGAAGAAAAAAAAAAAACATAGCCACGAGTGAAGGTATCAAGAGGGGTTTATCCGGGGAAGAAAGCTTCAAGGTAATATTAAAACCAAAAGAAGAATGGTATTAGGACAATGTTACCAGGGGGTTTCAAAGAATCAAGATATTACAAGTCTAAGATGAATGGCACCAGATGATACGAGGTACCAGGATCGTCAAGTCCCAAGAGAGATGGGAAAGGCACCTCGAGACGAAATGTGCCGGATGAACGGAGGGCTCATGAGGTACAAGAAGAAAGGTCATGGAAGCAGTACCACAGGTAAGGTCATTACAGATTAACCAGGAGAGATATCGCAGAAGAGAGAGATTCCAGATAAGAGATACTAAGAGAGATGTACCAGAAAAGAGCTTCCATATAAAAGATTAAGGGAGAGATGTACCGCAAGAGCCAGACATCAGGCAAGAATATCAAAACAAATCAGATAGGGAATACAAGAGTCAGTATCACTGGACGGGAGCGTGGACAGAGAACTCAGCAGATGGCTGGGAAACGGAGCGAGACAGGAGACCAGAGGACACAGAAGGGTGAGGCTGGAGACCAGAGGACACAGAAGGGTGAGGCTGGAGACCAGAGGACACAGAAGGGTGAGGCAGGAGACCAGAGGACACAGAAGGGTGAGGCTGGAGACCAGAGGACACAGAAGGGTGAGGCTGGAGACCAGAGGACACAGAAGGGTGAGGCTGGAGACCAGAGGACACAGAAGGGTGAGGCAGGAGACCAGAGGACACAGAAGGGTGAGGCAGGAGACCAGAGGACACAGAAGGGTGAGGCAGGAGACCAGAGGACACAGAAGGGTGAGGCAGGAGACCAGAGGACACAGAAGGGTGAGGCTGGAGACCAGAGGACACAGAAGGGTGAGGCTGGAGACCAGAGGACACAGAAGGGTGAGGCTGGAGACCAGAGGACACAGAAGGGTGAGGCAGGAGACCAGAGGACACAGAAGGGTGAGGCAGGAGACCAGAGGACACAGAAGGGTGGGGCTGGAGACCAGAGGACACAGAAGGGTGAGGCAGGAGACCAGAGGACACAGAAGGGTGAGGCAGGAGACCAGAGGACACAGAAGGGTGAGGCTAGAGACCAGAGGACACAGAAGGGTGAGGCAGGAGACCAGAGGACACAAAAGGGTGAGGCAGGAGACCAGAGGACACAGAAGGGTGAGGCTGGAGACCAGAGGACACAGAAGGGTGAGGCTGGAGACCAGAGGACACAGAAGGGTGAGGCAGGAGACCAGAGGACACAGAAGGGTGAGGCTGGAGACCAAAAGGATACAGAAGGGTGAGGCTGGAGACCAAAAGGATACAGAAGGGTGAGGGGGAAGACCAAAGGACACAGAGGAGCGAGGCAGGAGACTAGTGGACTCAGAAGGGTGAGGTATTAGAACTGAGGACACACAGGACTGAGGCAGGAGACCAGCGAACGCACGAGAGTGAGGCACTAGACACGAGATGACCGTGATTAGGTTACACTTAATTATTCATCGTCACAGAAGAAGATTCGAATATGCAAGGCACTTAAGAGCACCAGCACCGGGAGGGGACGTCTGGCTTTGTGAGCAACGGCAGCAGAGAGGCGAAACCTGGCCATGTGAGCAGCGGCAGCATGGGAGGTTACGTCTGGCTTTACGAGCAACAGCAAGGATGTGTGTGTGTGTGTGTGTGTGTGTGTGTGTGTGTGTGTGTGTGTGTGGCTTAGTGACCAATGACAGGTTGGAGGTAATGTCTTGGCATTTTGGACACAGCGGGAGTAGCACTTGGCTTTGTGAGCGACCCTTCAACGAGCAATGAGGTGGTGATATGTAACGTTATTACGCACACCTGAGAATAATGCATGACTCTGTGATCAAGTTGTGTGAGGGAAGTTGTGTGCAGAGTTACGAATACCAAGCTGTGTGGGTAGTTGCTTGCCATGCTATTAACAGCAGAGACTTAGCATTTGCATATATATATATATATATATGAGAGAGAGAGAGAGAGAGAGAGAGAGAGAGAGAGAGAGAGAGAGAGATTCTCTCTCTCTCACATGCACGAGGATAAACCTGCCCCATACCCCACACACTATCAAATCCTTTCATGGGAAGCATCTACCAACTTACCAGAGAAAGATGAAAAACATCACCACACATGCAACATAACATCATTAACTGAACGTCATCCCTGGGTACAACCCACATTAACATGTATCTCACGACTTTACAAACAAATTGCCTATTTGTTTTATGAATACTGCAACTACACAGCCGGGCAAACCCCTTTCAGAAACTGCAGCCCCTCATATTCAAATGTAATTCAACGTGAATCATATTTCCCATTAAAACTCCTCATCATCATGCAGGCGACGGTTTTACCAGTACCTAAAAGGTTAAGTGTCAGAGGAGAGAATTACATTAACCTTGAACACGACGGTATGACCACGGGGGGGGGAGAGAGAGAGAGAGAGAGAGAGAGAGAGAGAGAGAGAGAGAGAGAGAGAGAGAGAGAGAGAGAGAGAGGGGTTTGGCGACCTCGCCTTAGACTCCTCTTTAAAGTTAGGTCGGTCAAAGGTCACGCCATCTAGCCCAAGCTTCGATACAGCGTACTTAAGGATTGTACTACGTACATACCCGGCTCCATGCAGGTCTTAAGCCAGACTACAGTGGCCTGCCCGATATACTGCAGCTGACTCAAAAAAAAAAAGCCTCGTTTATATGCAAATATAAATTACTCACAAACACACCACAGTCCGCGCAGCTCACACGCATTATTTATGCACATTGCTTTGGAGTGTATCATAACCAGGATCTCTGGACCAAAAGGAGCATTCGAAGCTATGAGAGGAGAGTCGGTATTATCCTGTTTTAAATATAAATACTTTATCGAAGAATAAAGACTTTAAACGTTTAAGTGGATCACTTGCTTTCGGTTCTAGATCTAGTGAGACCTTCGTCTTCTGAGCCTGCAGATCTTGTGAGACCTTCGTTTTCTGAGCCTGCAGATCTTGTGAGACCTTCGTTTTCTGAGCCTGCAGATCTTGTGAGACCTTCGTTTTCTGAGCCTGCAGATCTTGTGAGACCTTCGTTTTCTGAGCCTGCATATCTTGAGACATTCGTTTTCTGAGCCTGCAGATCTTGTGAGACCTTCGTTTTCTGAGCCTGAATATCTTGTGAGACCTTCGTCTTCTGAGCCTGCAGATCTTGAGACATTCGTTTTCTGAGCCTGCATATCTTGTGAGACCTTCGTTTTCTGAGCCTGCAGATCTTGTGAGACCTTCGTTTTCTCAGCCTGCAGATCTTGTGAGACCTTTAATTATGAGTCTGTACATCTTAAGAGACTTTCATTTTCTGAGTCTATGGACTTCATAAGACCAATTCTCAGAATCAATATATTGAAACTGTTACACTCGAAACATTCATACTTGATCACTGACAACAATTATGTTTTCAGTCGTTTTCATGGGGAAAAAAAAAGAAGGCCTTTACAGGACCATCACATTGCAACACTTCTATGTACCTTATGACGAACTCTTGACCCCATTTTCTTGGGGTGGGTCAAGAACATAACAGACAAGCACCTTGAGAGGATACAACGTACTTCCGTAAAGCTGAAATCCCACTTTTCTCCATATGAACACGACAACCTTAACACTTGAGGGACACGGTCGAACTTGCTACAGATCTGATGTCCAATTCAACCCCCTATCACACAGTCCCCAACCCCAGTGAACCACTCCTCTTAAAAAAAAAAGAAGAAAATCAACTATAGCGATATTTGTTTCTCTAACCAACTGTATAAGTCACTGGGTTTCATTTGCATACAAGAGGATATTCCAATGATGCTCATGGGTTTACAAACTCGAGTCGACCGGGAACTGATTTGAAGGGATGAGAGGGGAGGCCCTCTAAGCTCTATTCCCCCAAAACTCATTTCAATCAAATTAGGCCAACTCGTAGGAGGTCTACTGGTCATATCCACGATGCGAACTGATGGCTGGAAACTCTGCTGGTGACTAATTGACGAGAGGAAAGGGGGTCAGAAGGCTTCAGGTAACACACAACCACCTTCCCCCTTACGTCTTGGAAACGAGACTCACACTCGCTCTCTGGCTCTGTGACACCATTAAACCCGTCAACACAACGATACGAACCCTGAGCATGACGGGACGACCCCTTGAGCATGACGGAACGACCCTTGAGCATGACGGAACGACCCTTGAGCATGACTATATGACCCATGAGCATGACAATGCGACTCTTGAGCACGAATGAACGACCCTTGAGCATGAAGGTACGATCTTTGACCATGACAATCCAACTCTTGATCACGATGGAACGACCCTTGAGCATGACGGCACGATCCTTGAGCACGAAGGCACGACTCTTGAGCAAGCCCGGTACGTACCATGAATATGGCGACCGAGTCTCAACCAATGGGTCAGGTCAAAGGTATAAGGTAGTATATAATCCCAATGACAAACTGCTAATCGATTTATGTCGGTAAAGATGACCTCGTGGAGGTCGCTCTCGCCTCCAGTTAGAGTCGGGTCACGAGCGTGGAAACCCTCAGGTCAACGTCGTAACCCTCATTGGGCTGCGATTGGTTCCACGCGGACGCATGCGTAACACGTAGACACACACACATACACACACACACACACACACACACACACACCCTACGAATGGATGACGTAAGGCAGATAAAGAAAGATAACGTCGCGTTAAAAGAAAGAAAGAAAGAGAGAAGTACTTGTAAACAGAGATGTAAACAAAGATACTATTTTTGTTTCTTAAAAACAAAAGAAGAAGGCGAGAAGACTTTAAGGTCTTGCTAAAAATCACAGCTTGTCTTAGAATAGAGGGAGAAAGCGTGGTATCTGTAGCCATATTATATATACATGTCCTTATCTGTTATTAACATAATAAAAACGTTCTGTTCTATTCCTGTTATCTATTATCTATAATGACCCCAGGACCAATTTCTATCGCAGAGTCCACCCAGAACCTCTCTCTAAAGTTTCCTGCAGCACAAGGTTGCGCTACTTCCAACAGCAGGGAAAGGCAGACTCCTTTCGAGTGAAAAGTTCTTTGACGAGACGACTATACTCCCAATGAGAAAGCCTCGCTAGATGACTTTTCACTCGTGGTATAACATCTTGCTGGCGTAGCCCGGTAACACCTTTTTTTTTTTTTTCAAACGCGCTAACCTTTGCAACACCTGCTCACTCCTTTTTTTTTTTTCAAATGCTCTATCCTTTGCAACACCTGCTTCATATGTTCGTCTGTCTACAACTGAACCAGTTTCAAGTCATGTGTGGGCCAACGTGTCTGCACGTGCGTGCCTCTCGTGTTTTATGCATGAACTTATTTGCGCCTAGGTATTACAGGAGTGTGTGTGTGTGTGTGTGTGTGTGTGTGTGTGTGTGTGTGTGTGTGTGTGTGTGTGTGTGTGTGTGTGTGTGTGTGATGAAAATCCGTGGTTCCTATAAGTGAATTACAGGCTGCCCTGTCTTTTTACATTTACACCTATGTGTGTGTATATATATATATATATATATATATATATATATATATATATATATATATATATATATATATATATACACACACACACACACAAACGCACAGGCATACCCAAGTCTAAGCCTACTGACCATCTCCCGAAGGGGTGGATGAACACCTGGGTTGGGCGTCGGCCCACCGACGCGAAACAGGCTTCGAAACCATGCTGGCCCGACACCAGGCCTTATTCAAGCTAGACTCACGGTCGATAACGCATGTGTGTGTGTGTGTGTGGGTCTGCTCTTCCACCACGTCCAGGCAACTTTCCTACAGACGCCAAGCTGTCCCGGATAAAGGACTGCAGGACACTGTGCAACTGACCACCTCACCAACTCTTGATTAAATAAGTGGAGAGATGCCTCTCTGGTGAGTCACTTTACTGTGTGTGTGTGTGTGTGTGTGTGTGTGTGTGTGTGTGTGCGTGTGTGTGTGTGTGTGAAATCACCATATTTGTGTATTGCGAGGAAAGAGTTTTACACTCGTGTCGCCCCGCCTCATAACCTTGTAATATATATATATATATATACACCACATCATAACTTCTATGTATTTATGCAGACACACACATACACAAGCCTAGGCCAGGCGTGTGTGTGTGTGTGTGTGTGTGTGTGTGTGTGTGTGTGTGTGTGTGTGTGTGTGTGTGTGTGTGTGTGTGTGTGTGTGTGTGTGCGAGGGGAGAGGAAGGGTGGCTGGGGGGTTCAGAGGACGACGTGCTGAGAATCTGTGTAAGGTAGCCACGCTGGAGATGAGTAGGGACGGCCAGTGTTTCACCTCTCATCTACTGTTAAACAACGATGATGACGACGTGCAGCTGTGGGTGGGTGGGTCCAGAAGGGGTGGAGAGGTTGGTGAGGGTGTAACCAATCACCTCTCTACCAGGATACAATAATCCTAAAGCAATATCAGCTGGTCACACACTCAGAAGACTCCGGTCGCTAGTTTAAGGCATACATTCTAAGCCCTACCCAGGGTTAGCATATTCTAAGCCCTACTCAAGGTTAGCACATTCTACGCCCTACTCAAGGTTAGCACATTCTACGCCCTACTCAAGGTTAGCACATTTTACGCCTTAGTCAGGGTTAGCACATTCTACGCCCTACTCAAGGTTAGCACATTTTACGCCTTAGTCAGGGTTAGCACATTCTACGCCCTACCCAGGGTTAGCACATTCTACGCCCTACCCAGGGTTAGCACATTCTACGTCCTACTCAAGGTTAGCACATTTTACGCCTTAGTCAGGGTTAGCACATTGTACGCCCTACTCAAGGTTAGCACATTCTACGCCCTACTCAGGGTTAACAACCAGACTTGAGCATACAACACATAGAAACTATTACCAACACAAAATATACACTGAGAGAACACCTATGGTTACGACTTGAACTGAACACAAGAACTGTCCTAAATTCAGTGACTAAAGGTAGTTCTCTCCTAGATCCATTCAAGCTGGGTGAGCTTGAGCCAGATGACGTTACAGGAGCATGAGCTGGATTCCTCAGCGATAATATCTCCCTTTACGGGTGTGTTTAACTTGAAGGAGACGACACCGGCTGGGCCACTCCTCCCTCTTACGTTGTATACTAGACCCATGCTAGGCGGAAATACCAACAAAGGCGGTCAGGGGAGAAAGCCTTCTCGCTTACTCCACCCAAAGACTTCTGATAAAACTCGATCGAAGAGGAATAAAAAAAAAGAATAAAAATAAAAGACTAGAACGCATACCTAGAAGAGCAACAAATACAATTCCGTCCCTCAGGAATAAACCCTTAAAATTCTTCTCTCTACAAATACCGCGAGCTCTGAGGAGATCAGAATAAAAGTTTTCTAAACACTTGATGCTTTTGATAACAAAACACACGGCAGTTTCTTCATGGTATCCAAAGATTCAACGCCCGTGTATAAAGGTATCAAATTAAAAGGACGGAGATGTAATGCTAATATGGACAACGAAGCTTTCAATAGCTGTAAAGTTGTAGAACACTGAAGTAAACAGCCAGCAGGTGCTGTCAATGTGGACTATCGGTACCTTGAGTAAGATACATACTTCACTTGTACCACTTGTATATAAACAAGACTAATCAAACAAACAGAAAATGCTAACTTCTTATCAATTAACGATTATAAACCTTTTCTTTCGGTAGATATTTGAGCCTCTCAAAATCATAAAGTATCCAAACTCATCAACTCATTTGGTCACTGTTACCAGTCATATTTTTTTCTTTTCACTTTTCGGTTCTCAAAAGACGTTAGAACGAAATAAAATTTCGGGTGTTTCTCAAAAGTCTGCATTCGTATGCACAATTCACTATTGCTTGCGATGAGTAGGGATTGCTTGTGGGTACGCGTATGTATCCGACAGATGTGGTGTAGGCTGTAGCCACAATGTAGGGTAGAGCATGTTTAGGGAGAACTCAGGGAGGGTTGTGGTGCTGCTGCTGGAGAGAAGAAGAGGGAGAAGGGAAGCGGAAGAGAACGAGAGGGGGGGAAAGTAGGGAGAGAAGAGATGGAAGGGAGATAAATGAAAGATGTGGGAAGAGGATAACGAACAGGTCAGGAACGGAAATATGATAAGGAACGAGAAGGGAGTGAAGGCAGCGAATAGAGAGGAGAGGAGAGGAGAGGAGAGGAGGAAAGGAAAGAAGAACGGGGAAACATGAAGGGTGTGGAGAGGGAGGAGGAGGAGGAGGAGGAGGAGGAGGAGGAGGAGGAGAGGGTAGATGTAGAGGAAAATTGCCTGCAGGTGAAAAGAGAGGATGGAGGAGAGGGTAGATATAGGAGGGGAGGGAAATATGGAGATAACACATCAGCAAACTACAAAGACCACCATTTCATGAGTGAATATATCATGTCTCCCTCTATATGATATGGCATGTCTCCCTCTATATGATATGAAATGTCTCCCTCTATATCATATGGCATGTTTCCCTTTACGTGATAGTGCATGTCTCCGAATATAGCATCTTTCCCTCTATATGATATAGCATGCCTCCCTCCACATGATATAGTATGTCTCCCTCTATATGATAATGCATGTCTCCCTCTGATATAACATCTTTCCCTCTATATGATATAGCATGTCTCCCTCCACATGCTATAGTATGTCTCCCTCTATATAACATCTTTCCCTCTATATGATATACCGTTCTCCGCGATTTCTGACCACATTTAAGTCCAAAAAAACAAGGAGGTCAAATCATACATGCTATTTACGCATGTACTATAGGCCCTATACAAAGACATGTATGTGCCATATATCATGAAACATGGCCAAGCAATGATCAAAAGTATCTTCTCAGACCTCCTACAGACGACTCATTGGTACACCAATCCTAATGGTACATCCATCCTAACTGTTGTATGAGGCTTATGGACATTCATCCAACAGTCGTGTTTCCTCTGAAATGATTGAAACTGTAGGGAACAGCATCTTAAACAATTGCGTTTCCGCTTGTCTGATCTCGGATTCCGTAAAATCCTCTAAATGTCCAAGATGTATAAGAACTGATGAAAAAGGTGTTGGTTCGTTAAGAGCCAAGGTCCGTTCCAGCCAAGTTTCACGTCTAAATGAAGGCATGGTGCAAAATATTGAAGAAGAAGAAGAAGAAGAAGAAGAAGAAGAAGAAAACTTGTATCCCTCCAAAGAGAAGGAAAGAAGAAGAAGAAGAAGAAGAAGAAGAAGAAGAAGAAGAAGAAGAAGAAAGAGGAGGACACCATGTCTCTCTCCAAAGAGTATATCATAGAATTGGATTTCAGTGCGACGCAGCCAAAGGATGACTGCCAACCGATCAGAACACGGGGAGTGGAACACAGGAATGAAAGGAGTTATAAAAGAGAGGAGGGCGAGGGGTAAAGCATTAATAAAGGAATAGACATAGAGGTGAAGGGTGAAGGAAGAGATAGAGGAGGGGAGGAGTGCGCGTAGCAACTTGCGGAAGGAATGAGGAAGAGGAGGAGTGAGGAGTTTCCTAGAGTTTGTGCGAGAGGAGGAAGCAAAGACAGCAAAAACATTTCTCTGGGAAATATAAAACTGTTACCCCCCTGATCCCTCGCTGGACAAACACACACACACACACACACACACACACACACACACTGTCCCTTTTCCACAGCCGCCACACCGGAGGTCAGAGCCTTAATCAAGAGGAGTGTGTGACCATGCTCGACCTAACTGTCGTTACCAGGCCGACACCATCCGGTATTAATTAATACTTGTTTCACGTCTCAGTCAATGGCCAAGGGCCACTCGGCCAGACAAGGCCAGAAAAAAATATCAGCACACATAAAGGCTTCATGTACACGTGTATATATATATATATATATATATATATATATATATATATATATATATATATATATATATATATATATATATATATATTATATAGCACAATACTCCGAGAATTGAACCCCGGACCATCCGTGTGACAGCCAGGTGGCCTAACCCTCGGACCCACGATAAGTTAACATGTCATCTCCTCCGTCACCACACTGGCTGATACAAGGATCTCACAACCTTTACGAGGTGGAAATCCTGCCGCTCACACCCTGGATCACGAAGCAAAGCTTTATATTTAATCGACTTCCAAAGCACCACAGAATATATATATATATATATATATATATATATATATATATATATATATATATATATATATATATATATATATATATGTGTGTGTGTGTGTGTGTTCACTTGTATGTGTATTCAAACCTGTGTGTGTGTGTATATATGTGTGTGTGTGTGTGTAACTACTGTTATTATTCGTTTATACAGTGAGGGTAAGGATCTTTACACTCTTTGCGGGTCCCTAGCTCTTTGGAACTATCTTTACCATCATGCTACTTTCAAAACTCGCTGTTTGCATTGAAACTTTCATCACAAAGTTTATTTCGTTCGCCCACATCATAAATATTTACTTCCTGCACCATTTGGCTGCTCTTTCTGTGCATCTTTTCCAGAACTATACACTGTCGACAATGTCACCTTGGTTTCCCCCGCTACTTCCAGCAACATGGAAATGTGAACTCCTTTGATTTCGCAATGATACAGCCTTGCCAAAGGTGACTTTTCACTCGCGGCGTGACCTCGAACAGACCGAGGCCAGTAACACACACACACGTATATATATATATATATATATATATATATATATATATATATATATATATATATATATATATATATATATATCCTTAATTGCTCTTTTCCGAGAGAGAGAGAGAGAGAGAGAGAGAGAGAGAGAGAGAGAGAGAGAGAGAGAGAGAGAGAGAGACAGAGAGAGAGAGAGAGGAGCAGAGCCAAGTCAATATTCCCAATATATTGACAAAGCCGTAAAAGTCAGCTCGAGCCTGGTAGCCATCTGCCCCTATCTCCATCCAACCTATTTCGGTAGTCAATCATATGAGCTGGATTTTCAATTTCAGAAACTCACTTTACCCCCGGTCGACTCCTGGAAGCCTGCTTTACCCCCGGTCGACTCCTGGAAGCCCGCTTTACCGCTGGTCGACTCCTGGAAGCCCGCTTTACCGCTGGTCGACTCCTGGAAGCCCGCTTTACCGCTGGTCGACTGCTGGAAGCCCGCTTTACCGCTGGTCGACTGCTGGAAGCCTGCTTTACCGCTGGTCGACTCCTGGAAGCCCGCTTTACCGCTGGTCGACTGCTGGAAGCCTGCTTAACCGCTGGTCGACTTCTGGAAGCCCGCTTCACCCCTGGTCGACTGCTGGAAGCCTGCTTTACCGCTGGTCGACTGCTGGAAGCCCGCTTTAGCGCTGGACGACTGCTGGAAGCCTGCTTTAATGATGGTCGACTGATAGAAGCCTGCCGCTTTACCGCTGATCGACTGCTGGAAGCCTGCTTTACCGCTGGTCGACTTCTGGAAGCCTGCTTTACCGCTGGTCGACTGCTGGAAGCCCGCTTTACTACTGGTCGACTAATTGGAAATCCCCTTTACTGCTGGTCGACCGTTAGAATTCCACTTTACTGCTTGTCGACAGGTCGAAACCCACACTGCCACTATCAGGTCGTCGGCTGCTGAACACCTTCCTCAATCCCAGTTAACAGGCGTTGTAATACTGGTGGACAGTGGATGGCTCTGGGTAACACCTACTCCACTGACGAAGTCTGCACCCACACCTTAGCCACTTCCTATCTAACCTCAACCCTCCCTATATACCCAAGTCCACCCCTCCCACTTATCTCCACCCCCTACACCTTCTCCCACTTCCATCCCTTCCCCATTCCAATCCTTCCCTCTTACCTAACTAAATCCATCCCTTCCCACTTTACCAATCTGCAACCTCCCCATTACTGACCCTCAATTCCTCTTACTTTTCTTTGGGTGTTCCCTGTTCCTTCCAACCCCATCGAGACCCTCTTACTTCTCGCCTCTCCTCTCATCTCTCCCTCTCACCCATTTCCGTCACTCTCCATCTCACTCTCTTCACCCACTTTCCTCCCGCCGACCCTCTCCTCACCTCCTCTCCCCGCGGTCTTAATCACCGCCACAACACTCCCTGCTGTCTCTTCCTCCTCCTTCTCCTCTCACTAAATAACCCGACCCTCCCACCCCCCTACTCTCAGTCCCTCGCTAGCCTTCCACATCCCCCGCCTGTCATACGCGGAGACTTCCCAACTCACCCCACACCCCCTCTCCTCCTTGCTTATCCTTTCCCCTCTTCCCTCACCCCTCGCAACCTACACACGCCCAGCTTCGCTCAATACAGCAATATCGGGACGCTCCCACACCGCCTCTACACCCGCTACACTCACTCCAAGGTCACGCTACCCATCACTCACCTTTACACAATATATATATATATATATATATATATATATATATATATATATATATATATATATATATATATATATATAAGAATATCCCATCACGAAAGACATGCATCTCTTCACTTGCCTTCGTATCACAAAAGGGAGCTGCTCATGTTGTCCCAACTAACATGAAAAGAAAGTCTCCTTACCTGCTCTCTTCCATGAGAGAGAGAGAGAGAGAGAGAGAGAGAGAGAGAGAGAGAGAGAGAGAGAGAGAGAGTCTTTGGTATATAAGAATATCCCATCACGAAAGACATGCATCTCTTCACTTGCCTTCGTTTCACAAAAGGGAGCTGCTCATGTTGTCCCAACTAACATGAAAAGAAAGTCTCCTTACCTGCTCTCTTCCATGAGAGAGAGAGAGAGAGAGAGAGAGAGAGAGAGAGAGAGAGAGAGAGAGAGAGAGAGAGAGAGAGTCTTTGGTGGTGGCATTCACATTCAAACTAACTTCTGCCTTTCCTATTACAGTTTCCCTCAGACATTCTAGTTCTGCAAGTACGTACTAGCTCTACGTTACGATCTCCATACAGCGAATTTACGAGAAATGATCACTCACGTGTCGGACAGTTTACCAAATGGTCACTCAGCGTCTTAAGAGAAAGTTCACGAAATGTTTGCTAACGAGTTAGTTCACGAAATATTCACTCGTCTGTTAAATAGTTCACGAAATGGTCACTCACGTCAAAAAAAAAGTTCACAAAATATTCACCCACGTGTTAGAAAGTTCACGAAATGGTCACTCACGTGTAAAAAAAAAAAAAAAGTTCACAAAATCTTCACCCACGTATTAGAAAGTTCACGGAATGGTCACCCGCGCGATACAAAGTTCCACCTCAGCTCGGCTGAGCGACTTTCAACCATACTAAGCAGAGAGATGACACCTGCAGTAAATGACAGGGATCTTAATACAGGTACACACTGGTTATACATACGTCAGAACACATCCCTCTCCATCACACATGACCCCCCAACACAGCCTCACACATCCCCCACCCTCTCGTATATAAACTTCCCTCTAAAGCATTTATACGATAGACCCAGAGCGTTTTCCACAACAGGATTGAAACTCGCTGGACGACCATCAAAACTTCGAGAGAGAGAGAGAGAGAGCGAGGTGGATGAAACTCTCCGGGAATCCCTTATCGACCCAAACTCTCATCCAGGTGAAATTGAGGCTGGATGAATCTTTTGAGGCGCAGTCCGGAGGCGCCTGTGTCCCGACGGTGGAGCCGCAAACTCCCGTCCGCTGGCTCCTCAGGGAGGTCGGGGTCACTGACGTGGCCACCAGCCAAGGCAAGGCGGGTCCTCCCGAGGGTTTCCTGCGCAGAAGATGGGGTTAGGGGCGGCTTCAATCTCTTGGCTAAGAAGGATGAACTCTCGGGTGGAGGAAGGGAACACGCTACCGAGTGGGTCCCAGTGCGTGGTTGGGGACTTATACGTCGGTTCCTGGCGTTGGACTGGACGTGTACGTGGATCCCAGCAAGTCGGATGGCTATCCATGCGAGTCCTAGTGAGGACGTGGGTCCTAACTGCTGCGGGAGGGATTCCCGATCGAGTTCCGGCGAGCGAGGCCGTCTTGAGGAAGTGGATGGTTGCCGGGCGGACTCGAGACGAGAGTCACCGGCGGAGGAATGGACCCGCTGGGAGAGTCACTGAAGGTTGATGGTCAATACCGTTTGCTAAAAGAGAGAGAGAGAGAGAGAGAGAGAGAGAGAGAGAGAGAGAGAGAGAGAGAGAGAGAGAGAGAGAGGCACTGGGAGCGTACGAAGCACTATGGCCAACGGGTTGCCCCTTCGCTGCTCTGTGGCCTCCTCTTATCGCTGACGCCTGGGATGGGGGGGAAGGAAGCAATTATCTTAATAACCTTCAGTGCCAGATTTATGACACGTGACCTGTGTGTATGGGCGAGGGTGATTTACCTTCACTCGTGGGGCTTAATGACCCCTGGAGCACAACCGTACGACCCTTGACGATACGACCCTTTGAGAGGGCACGGTAGTGCGACCAGCCCCACCTTCCCCCTGGGTATGACGGCCTGGCCTTTGATCCGACTTGGTACGACCCTTGAGCACGACGGAACGACCCTTGGGTAGGCTTACAGCGGTGTCGCGTTTCAAAGGTCGACCGATCGTGCCGTCGTGTTCATGGGGACAGATAAATGCAATTTTCTCAAACTTCAGGTCCTTAAAAAACTTTCATGAAAACTTTAAGTACAGACAAAGTTATACAGGGAAAGTTCAGCCAGACTTGGTAAAGCAAATTAAAGTCCCTTTTCTTTTTTTTCTCTCTCTCTCTCTCGTTTTACAGAGATCGTCAAACTAAGCGTTGAACGCCCCCCACTGTTCATACTGCTGGTGCAGCCAGCGATGGAGGCTCTCCTACGACTAGCCTTCTTTGACTGTCAGGATGCAAGAGCGCCAGCAGGTCTACTGACGATGGTGAGAGAGAGAGAGAGAGAGAGAGAGAGAGAGAGAGAGAGAGAGAGAGAGAGAGAGAGAGAGAGAGAGAGAGCGAGAGAGAGAGAGAGAGAGCACAGCGATGCGAATCACGGGAGGTCGGGCTTCGGAAATATGGCCGAACCACTTTGTGAGGCTTCATGAGCAGGTGTCAGTCAGTGGGTGTGTGGCGAACTTTGCGGGCGAGTCAGTCGCCCCCTTCAGGTGATGGACACCAAGGTATGGGACAGTTTGGTGGGATAGACTGAGGGTAAATCTAGGCAAGTGGTGACATACATGGGATAGCCAAGGACAAGTGACTCATGGCTTCGTTACTGTAGTGGGAGGAGGTCCAAGTGTGTTACACCGGACCTGTAGCACACACACACGGCTAAAGTCAACGGCTGGTTCACTGATGTCTCGGAAGAGCCAACTTCGACATGAATGGACCGTGAATCAGTAGGAAGAAAATTATTTACAGGTGCGCCCAACCAGTAATAATATTCTAAAAAATGACTAGTTCAGAGATGGAAAAAAATTATAACGAAAAAGTTTTAGGAGCTTAATAAAAGCTGGGGAGGAAAAGAAAAAAAGAAAAAGAAAAGGTGGCTTCACAGTGATTAGGGGAAAAGTGTAAGAGACTATAGGTCAACAAGCTTAAGATTCTACGTTGGAAAGCTATAACTTCAACAAGACTTTTCTCCATAATAATATCTGATTATTACTGGCTACCAATCAACATGGAATTAACTCCAAGACTTTTCTCCATAACAATATTTCATTATCAAAGGCTACCAATCAACATGGAATGAACTCCAAGACTTTTCTCATAACAAAATTTGATTATCATATAGGCTACCAATCAACCAATCTCTCTCTCTCTCTCTCTCTCTCTCTCTCTCTCTCTCTCTCTCTCTCTCTCTCTCTCGAAAAGTGTATAAGTGAACTCAGGGTCTCTCTCTCTCTCTCTCTCTCTCTCTCTCTCTCTCTCTCTCTCTCTCTCTCTCTCTCTCTCTCTCTCGAAAAGTGTATAAGTGAACTCAGGGTCTCTCTCTCTCTCTCTCTCTCTCTCTCTCTCTCTCTCTCTCTCTCTCTCTCTCTCTCTCTCTCTCGAAAAATATAACAGCAGTGAAAATTTCGGGTGAAATGGGGTTATGACCAAAAAATTTAAAGGAGGTTTGGAATTATCGAAATTTTAATTTGCCGAGGCCAATCTAGCTAGTTCTGCTTGCTGGTCGTGTATATTCGAGACTGTTATTTGAGAGTAGTCAATCACAATTGGTGATTTCAGCTTATTAGGATGTGGCGTACCCAACAGAACCGCGGAAAACAGACAGCAGATAACATGCTTCGTTACAGGACCAGAATACATGATACGATGAAGAACATGAGGGTAACATAAGATAAAGATTATGAGAGTAACACACTATATCAAAATCCTAACCAGATCACACCTGAAAACCCATAATAATAAATTATACAAACTAGTAAATCTAACTTTTCCATATTAATGAAATCAGCCAATTAGCATTCGGGTCGGCGAGACATTATAAATACGTCACATGTGATGCAGATGTACACATGGCAAAAAAAGTATCTTCGCGAATGGGTCCGGTGAATTTCGAAATGGTCAATACCACTTATGCTGTTTCGTTAGGAGTGGTGAGCGTAAATGTGAAGCAAATCTTCAGATAATTATGGTACCACCACTTTATAATCATTTTCCACGGATATATTAAATCAAAATACCTTTTATTACGGCAAATGACAGGAAATGCCGCTAGTAATCGACATTTCAAAACTTCCATGAAATTAAGGCTACTTATGTAAGGCCAGACTACCAGACACTTCTTAGAATCCTTCGTCCGTGGTGTCACAATGTTTCACACAAAAAGTGCAGATTATTTTCTCTATCATATACCATGTAAAGACAGGCTAAAGTCATAGTAAATCGACAGTTCTTTATCCCTTTGGTTTCTTCGTGATCTCGTGTCTTAGCCAAGCAAAATATCATTTTCCCAATAAAAACAATTACATCTATTGACCATTAGCAAAGTAAATAACAGTAACTAAAGAAAATAACTACCTAAATCACGAAAGACTTTAGACTCAAATATTTACACATGCCTCCGTTCTGCAAACGGTTAGAAAAAGAAATTACTACATAAAAAAGAATAATATAGTTCCCCTTCGTTCATCGTGATATATAACATTTCACGGCCGTACCACAAAGAACATGACCCCCTTGAAAAGTAACGCCAAGGCTCGAAATTTCCATGCGGTCACAACTGGAAGCTTTAGGAAACTGTTCCATTTATAATTAACGTCACGTTTCCACAAAGGGATTCTGAAGGAAGTGATCCGATCAAAGGAGCGGTTGAAAAGGTAATGGTGGAAAGGGAGGGAGAAGTGAGGGAGTAAGAGATGGGGGCCCGGAGGAGGATGAGGGATCGAGGTTAAGGAGGCGTGGGAGGAATGAGAGAAGGAGTATAAATAAAAGATGAAGGATAGGATGTCATACGGTGATGAGTGAGGAAGAGGAGGTGGTGGTGGTAAGAGAGAAGAATGCGAATGCGCTAAATTGGGTAAAAAGGATGAGGTCGGGTGACTGTGTGTGTGCGCGTGTGCGTAAGAGAGAGAGAAAATGGATTGGACTTACAAGGTAAGGTTAAAAAGGTGAGGAGAGAGAACGGAGGTCGGGTGGATCGAGTTGTTCGGTGGATGCGAGTGGGTGGGCGAAGGTAAAGGACGCCTGAGCTTGAGAAGCACAGGAAATTCCCAGCCCAACTTTCACGTGGGAGGAACTTCCATTTACGGTTTAAATACTCTTGAGAACAAGTGAATGTCTACTTTTTTTCTTTCCCATCTCCTATTGTATCTAAACGCCTTCCACCTATGTTTGTTCTCCCTACGTATTTCCCTATCACCTAAGTTTTAATTTCTTTGCTTGCTTTCATCTTTCTTTGTCCGTCATCCTCTCCTCTGGCTGCTGATCTGCCTCTTTTTATTCCGTCACTGCTGTCCTTCTACGAAAACACATTACCCAGTGTACACGCAGTGGTGACGTGGTCGCACACCCACTCCCGGGAGAATGAGGCACCACTCCAGTTCCCACTGTGTGCCTGCATGTACGGCCACAGTAACACGAGAGGCGAGTCGGGCGGATCTGATACCGAACTGGACGGCGTAACCCAACTGGCAGTGATTAAGTTACCATTCTGTTCTGTTACCAGTATATATGTGCTATCTATTTGTGTGTGTGTGTGTGTGTGTGTGTGTGTGTGTGTTCATACAAGCGTTTTGATGTTTCCTTGTTACCCTTTCGAAGCCGAAGCGTAGTGGTTTATGTTTACTTTTGGCCACTCGTTGGAATCGCTTTGAGTTCGTTCGAATCGGTCTCAACTAAGTATCAGAAGCTTCGAACCATTAAACCATTCGAGTCCCTTTAAGCATGTCGGGACAACCCTTAAGCACAGAGGTATGATCCCCAAATGTGATGGTGAGAATTATGACCCGACTTCCAAGGTCATATCAGAGATCAGGCTATCAAAACACATTGGGTCGTGCCGCCGTAAGGACAAGGTGGGTTGAGGAACAAGGCAAGCTTTCTGTGAAACATTCCGCCATTCATTTTACATAAAAATGATCAAAAATGATTAGAAAACGTTGAAGAAATCCCAAAAACAACCGAATCGCATCTCATTTAGTATTTTTTTTTATCGTCTATAGTTGTCTGTCTTTCAACTACGTCAAAACATACGTCAAGGAGATTCTTTTGTTTACGTCATCCTCACAACAGCACTCGAGCCAAATGAAAAGAAAACGATATATATATATATATATATATATATATATATATATATATATATATATATATATATATATATACCCACGTAATATGTGTATATTTACATTTGCTGACAAGCCATGAAGAAAAATGAAACACGATAAGTCCCAAGTGCACTTTCCTGTAATTAATACAACGTCAGGAGAGATGCAAGAATGAGATAGAAGACTCAGAGGAGTCATTATGCACGAAAAAGAAGTGTAGCTAAGACGCTGTTGGTACACAAGTGTTTGTGGTTTGTGGCTAGCTCTCGGGTCTGGCACCGAGCCTATCATAGAATCTATTATGTAGCAAAGACTTGAAACCATTTACAAAGTCTATCCACGAAAAAAAAAGTATCCAGTTTATACAAACATTCAACAACATTCATGCTACAATGCTGCGTGCATTCAATGAGTCAATAATATTTCTCCAGATCAAGGAGTTACAGGTTATATCTGTTCCAATCAATCCAATGATCATACTTTCAAACATGATTAGACATAGCATTTGAATCGTGTCCAGTCCTTGTACAATACCTATGTTGCTTAAATCTAACAGAGAGAACCTTACTAGTGTCCAGTCCTTATACTACTAGTCTTATATTACTAGTCTTCCCAACATACATAGGAATACAATACATTACACCTTCTACCAGGTATTCTGTAAAAACAACCTGCAGATACACACACAAATTTTCCTGGCGGCTTTTGGCTCACTTCTATTCCTAGACTTGTCTCACCCAATCCCGTTTCGCTAACCCCTTCTTATCAGCTGGGGCAGTGGTGTGCCTCCATACTGCTGCTGATACTCAGTAAGTAGTGCCGGGGGCCATGTGCTGCTGCTGCTGCTGCTCCTGGCTGTCACTGCCAGGCACTCCAGTGATAACATCCCTCAGGAGGGCTGCGTCAGAGAGGGAGTGTGCATTTCTCTCTGTTCACCTCCTCCTCCCGGGATATGTCTACAGAGATTACATGTTTCGATTTTAGCTGATGAATCACGTAAGGTGAGCTTCATATCTCTTCGTGGTGGAGTTCTAACAATATAGAACAGTTTACCAGCTGGTTTAAAACGATCCTGAACATGATGACAAAGTAGTTAATGGCTGATAACATATATAACATTCCTCGTTAAGAGAATTCAGTCCTCCAACACGTGTGTAATTACCTATTTGTACTGTGTTGGGAAGGAGTTTTACACTCATAGGGGCACATCTCTTGGGCATTTTTTACGATCATACACGTTCCTAAATTCATGTATGTATGCTTTCTTCAGTAACAGTGTGTGTGTGTGTGTGTGTGTGTGTGTGTGTGTGTGTGTGTGTGTGTGTGTGTGTGTGTGTGTGTGTGAATTTGTATGTTACGTGAAGAGAGTTTTACAACTGGTGTTGCCACGTCTCTTCACATTGTAGATATGTAAATATCATATGTATACACCTGCCCACAAAACAAATTTTTAACGCAAGCAAACATCTACGTCAGGATGTCATCGCAAGACAAAATTCTTTAAAATTCTACACCAACTTGCCAACTTGCGGCTGAAATTCATTCGTTTTACCATTAAGGAGAAGACACTGCATTTTCTTCTTTCATACATATTCCTCACGATGGTTCACACTGGGTTAAAAGTAAAGAAAATGGAAACATTTGTGCTTGGTGTACAGCAGTACTACACCTGCTGCATTATCTTCTCGACCATGAGGGACATTCACTGGCCTGGTGTAGGGTGTTGGCACACACTAGGCAGGGTACACACCGCATGTGTCAAGCTGCAATGTGCTGTCTTCTCGATGTGGACTGAATCGTCTACATGGGGTCGGGTTTGGATCGTCTACATGGGGTCGGGTTAGGACCGTCTACATGGGGTCGGGTTTGGATCGTCTACATGGGGTCGGGTTTGGATCGTCTACATGAGGTCGGGTTAGAATCGTCTACATGGGGTTGGGTTAGGACCGTCTACATGGGGTCGGGTTTGGATTGTCTACATGGGGTCGGGTTAGGACCGTCTACATGGGGTCGGGTTTGGATCGTCTACATGAGGTCGGGTTAGAACCGTCTACATGGGGTCGGGTTTGGATTGTCTACATGGGGTCGGGTTAGGACCGTCTACATGGGGTCGGGTTAGGATTGTCTACATGGGAAGGGATGGAGAGGGAGAGGCAAGGTACAGCAGAAATATGTGAGGACAATACTACAGCGAGGGAGTTAAGCGGTAGGCAGGCAAGGTGCGTGAGAAATGGCTCAGGGAGTCCCTAGGGTGATGTACTGTTCTTCCTCTTGCTGGCTAACGAGAGACAAACTACTGAATATATATATATATATATATATATATATATATATATATATATATATATATATATATATATATATATATATATATATATACATATATATATATATATATATATATTATATTGTAAACCAAAACAATGCTAAAGGATGGTAAATAAATAATTTCCTATAATCATTAGTTATTATTACTATTATCATTATCATCATCCTCCGTTTCACATCAACTTTTCCCTTGTTAGTACAGTGCGTTACAAACATCACGCCGAGAATTATTACAATGCATGAACTAGATTCATCAAATTCATGCAATTACTCTATGTTCACACCAACATGTGACAAATGCTATCAATGTAATTAATAACCTCCCAGTGTGCTCTTTGCAGTGTTAGACTGCAGGTAAGGTCTGGAAATTTACGATCCATTTAACCCGCGTTGTTTACAATACTCAACTTCGTCTATCTCTTAATGACCTAAGTTTATCATTTACTCTTCGTTTATCTTATCCATTTTTTCTTCGTTTATCTACTTACACGCTTTTGGGTACCTTCCTCTGGTGGGTCCTGCCTTACATAGACGACAACAACAGCCAGTACCAGGTTGGTCGAGTTCTCTCTCTCTCTCTCTCTCTCTCTCTCTCTCTCTCTCTCTCTCTCTCTCTCTCTCTCTCTCTTATTAATCACCCACGTCCTCTCCATGGCGGTCGGGCTCCCCTGCGCATCCCATCCCCCCGCCAAGCACAGTCGCCCAGGGCTGGCTGGTCCGGCACGGCAGTAAATCCCATTCCCCATCACTTTGCATATCAAATTCACGAGGCCTAATTGGCTTGATTAACGACCTCGCCATGATTTGACGCGCGAGTGGGGACGCCTCTGTTGTCCGCTCGCGACGCAAACGGTCAATCCATTCTGAAAGTTTACGTCGCTTTGATCCGATAGAGTTTTGTAGATACGTTGTAACAAGCTGACGGGCGCCTCTGATCACAGTGACATACGTAATGAGGTACCCTCCCTGTGTCACACACAACTCAGGACCTCCACAAGGGAAAAAAAAAAGTGTATATGCATTTATATGGATTTAATGCATGACATGGAAATGGTGGGTACGGTGTAGAGAACATAGCGAGGTAGCGATAAGAACAGGGGAATAGGCCTTTGAGGGAATATCCTCACCTGGCCCCCTTCTCTGTTCCTTCTTTTGGAAAATAAAAAAGAAAAAAAAAAACGAGAGGGGAGGATTTCCAGCACCCCCCCGCTCCCTCCCCTTTTAGTCGCCTTCTACGACACGCAGGGAATACGTGGGAAGTATTCTTTCTCCCCTATCCCCAGGGATAATATATATATATATATATATATATATATATATATATATATATATATATATATATATATACACTTTTTGATTAATCATAAAACCCTAGGATCCCATCTATGAGGGATCTCATTTCAAAGGAGCACATATCCCCCTGCTACCAGAAAATATATATATATATATATATATATATATATATATATATATATATATATATATATATATATATATATACATTACCACGTAATCAGTTGAACAAACGCCACTCGAAACGAGATCATAAACAAACCACTAACTCACAGCGGACGTCATCCTGGGCGACGTCTGCCCGCTGTGGCTGACGCAAAAGCAGGGAGGGAGGGAGAGGTTTACGACGAAGCTGTGATGGCATCGTGAAGAACAAGATCCTACCTCTGGCAAGGCCAGGTGATCAAGAACGTCAGTTTCGTCCTGGAAAAAAAAAAATCTACCGACTCTTCCTCCTTCCCCCCGCCTCTCTCTCTCTCTCTCTCTCTCTCTCTCTCTCTCTCTCTCTCTCTCTCTCTCTCTCTCTCTCTCTCTCTCTCAAGCCCACGCTCAATCGACATGGCACCTCTGAAGTCATAAATCTCGAATAATTCAGTCAATGTTTACATTATGAACATTCGGCATTTTACACACTCACACACACACACACACACGAATTACAGTAGTGTGTGTGTGTGTGTGTGTGTGTGTGTGTGTGTGTGTGTGTGTGTGTGTGTGTGTGTGTGTGAAAAAAGCCTAAAGAGTGAAGACGGGGCAATACGAGAGTACGTTTTCTCCCCGTAACACACGAACAGTAATCACACACACACACACACACACACACACACACACACACACACACACACACACATCCACCAGAGCCCTACCCTAAGACAACCACAAAGGAGACAAACTGTCCGCTGGCAAGTATTAGAATCGCGTTTCAATCTATGGGAGAGGAAATATTCAGAAAACTGGTCACATTTCAAGCCATAACTAAAAAAAAAAAAAAAATCATATTGGGTCACCTAACTTAAAGAACGACGAGTTAGTGAACGACGAGTTAGTGATAAAAAAAAAAAAAAAGGAGGCTAAAAACGATGAGAACATAACCAGAAAAAGTAGTTAGTGACTAGTTAAGGAACGTAAAATAATCCAATATGATAAAGAGAAGTGTAAGGGGCAACTTGGTCATAATGTTTAAGTTTACAACCACTTTGATGATGTCAGCGGTGAACAGTTCTTCCAGAAATCCAAAGGTAGAATAACCCGAAGCCATTAGATGAAATCATGCGAGAAAGTTTGGAGGAAAAAAATGTAGTAAAATGATGCACTTTTATACTATAAGAGTTGAGGATTAATCACATGAACTGAGCTGTGAATACAGACTGTGTGCGAAAGCTTAAAACACTTGTGTGACAGAGAAAGTTAGTAGAGATGATGAGGCCATACAAGAATAAAGTTTCATCCCGTACCACAATACTAAGTACTCACAAAAGACCTAAACTGGTAACTGCACGGAATAAAAAAAAATTAAATTCGTTATCTGTAATGAGCAAGACTCAACTACTTAGATGACATAATGTCAGGATATGACGGTGGGAAATGATCCAAAGACAAGAGTGGAAAGACGTCGAAGAACATCATTAACGAATGACCCAAACTTCATCAGGTGGTACGGAATGCTTGGAGACTGCCCACTAATATAATGGCTGACACAAAGCTCAGGAGGAGACAGAAAGCCAAGAAGGTAAACTGGGTACATAAAAAGGTGTTTACAGATGAAGTTTCTATTTTTCGGACGTGGCGTATAAAGGGGTTGACGAATTTGTGAGCCTCAACCTACGATTGTGTTCACACGTAAGCAAAGCAGACATGACTGGAAGGATCTTTCCTGAGCGAACCAGCGCTGGAAAAATGAACCAATACTGGATCCTGGAAAGCCATGTTCACGTCTCCAGAAGAACAGTTAGTACCCATCAACTTTGAAAGTGTCCTACATAGTTAATATCAGAGGTGACACCATATCTTTTATACACATCATATTTCATATACAATGACATACATTTCGAACACAGTCTTACCATCACAAGGAGAGGAACCCATCATCATAAACAGAAGGGTAATATCTAATTTCTTAATAACTAACCTCTTTATCAAAAACCCCAAAGTCTGCCAAATTTCAGGTGTCAGGATAAGAACCATTTGTCTGGAAGAAAAGACTGGATGTGGATAGGGAGCTTGGGTCTCGGTGCATGACACATAGCTGGAGAATGGATGCGAGTGGATGTGGCCTCTGTCTGTTTCCTGGTGCTATCATTATTTTTTTAAAGAATGGAAGTGGGCTCCTGCCAACCTTTATCCATCCAGCGATAGAAGACCCCTTAAATTTTACAATGAAGGGGGTCACAGACCATGGGTAACCAACCAACCCGTGGTAGCCAACCAAAGAGGTGAAAGATAAACATCAAAATAGAGAGACAAAAGGAATTCATGGACGCTACAGAAATCCACAACACATTTACAGAGAAGCCAAAGTTTTCCACGAAGAAGAAAATACTTTTTGACCTCGTTCGCACCGACTTTATAAAAAAAAGTCATGGAATTAATTTATATGAGGAGGAAAATTTTACACGCAGTTTTCTTCCCGTAACTGCGTAACTGAAACGCATCATCTTATTCACACTGACTTTACGAAAAAAAAAAAAGGCGAAAAAACTAAATTCCCATCTAAATTTCCATCGTCTCTTCCCGCAACAATGAAAAAGAGAAAGACCACTTCTTCATTCACGATAACTTTCACAAAAAAAAAAAAAAAAATTGAGGCCACTTCTCAATTCACGCCGAGGCCGTACTACGTAAAGGGGAATCCCCGTACCAAAAAGTCAAAAACTCCTCCTCCTCTTTTTTTTCAAGTCACTGTGGGCTTCCTCAACCCTGAGGGAAGTAACCAGCTACTATGCCTGTTCAGGAAGGGTCATCGAAGTAATGGGGTTACTTGAACAAGACCTCTCAACCCCCCCCGAGAGAGAGAGAGAGAGAGAGAGAGAGAGAGAGAGAGAGAGAGAGAGAGAGAGAGAGAGAGAGAGAGAAATAACACTGGTCCAGTGCTATGATACCGTGACGTCAACTTCTCCCCCCCCCCCCCAAGTGCTGACGATCAGCAATTAATTAGAATCGACGTTTCAAAAAAAAAAAATCCTATTCAAATCACTAATTAAACCCCCACCTCCCCTCACACCCCCCTCCCCCAACCCCCCCTTCGCTTTTAGGCGTCACGGAAGATAACAATTATCGACCGTAGCTCATTAGCCTACTTTTCGCCCGCTGATGACTTAGCCGTAACTTGAGTTAGGGTTGAGGTAAATACTTAGCAGAGCACTGCAAGTCATTAAGACGGGTAATGCAATTGGTCGCATCTGAAGTTTTACGACACTAAACTCTACTGGAAACTGGGGGTTTTACTGGTACAAGGTGAAAGCGTAGGGACTTGAAATTGTTATTCTGTGCAACTCTTTCAACAGGGCTCCTGCACCGAAAGCGTATGAAGGTAAAATGTTTACGGAACCCCTATCTCCCTTTTCCGGGGCTCCCTTCGACTTCGACGCTGCGCTACAATCAGTAGCATGGATAGGACGGACCCCATGGAGTGAGACGTTACCACCATCAGATGGAGACCAGCAAGTAACGCTGCTACACCAAACTTGTATATTTTCTTCTTACATCTTAAACCCGGGAGGTTTAGTTTTGTGTACTTTTGTGGTTAACAAATATATATATATAACAACCCTTTGGTATTATCATTATTTCTGGTTTTATCTAAATAAATAAAACTGGACTCCACCTGCATGTGGTGACGGGCTACAGCATCGTCTGTTGATGGAGGGGAGGAGGGAGGAGTTCACTCTCGTCGAAGAATCTCTCACTCCAAAGGAGTCTACCATTTCCATGCTACTGGAAGTGGCGTAGTCCTGGATCGACAGGAGTCCCTGGATAAAGGTTCTAGGTGTGTGTGTGTGTGTGTGTGTATATTAATATATATATATATATATATATATATATATATATATATATATATATATATATATATATATGTGTGTGTGTGTGTGTGTGTGTGTATGAGAGAGAGAGAGAGAGAGAGAGAGAGAGAGAGAGAGAGAGAGAGAGAGAGAGAGAGAGAGAGAGAGAGAGAGAGAGAGAGAGAGCGTGTGTGTGTGTTCCAGGGCTGTGTTCCTTGGGGAAGGAGTAATGAAAAGAAGAGAAGAAAACCACTGTTGTCACATCTCTGCCACCCTACACGCCATTTAAGTCGCATGAACGGGTCGTCTTTCGTAATGTATGAGGAAGTTAACAGCGAGGCAGCAAGGATGTGGATCATCAACGGAGCCGCTGCATGAGGAAGGGAGGACCATCCGGCGAAGTCAGTTCAGTCTGTTGGCCACAGGGCGGCGTCTGGTCGATGCCACGGGGGTCAGAGGTCAGCCGCGGGAGGCTGGCAAAGCCCCCCTCCTCCTCCTCCTCCTCCTCCATAATGGTACCTCTCAGGACGCGAAGGAGGCAAACCAATTGTGGGTACTTTCTTCAAATCATCGACTTGATTACTATGCAAAATATCACACTGCAAGAACAAACGAAGTGACCTACCGTGTCTTGGATCCTAGCTAGCTTGTATCGTGAGTGAAGCTGTAAGCTAATTGGAGAGGTAAAGTAGGTGTGCACATACGAATGATGGCATGTGCCCATTGCATGTCACCTATACAATTAAGTGAACGCTCCCCCCCTAACAAAAAATGTTTACATTCACAACGTTCAGACAAGGAGATATACGGTGGTAAAGGAGGCATAATGACAACGTGACAATGAGACAATGACGAAGAAGTGGTAAGTCGAATTATTGAGTTTGTTAATCAGGCATATGAAAGATAATTCTCGTATGGGTGAGGGGGGGGTGCTCCCAGCTGATGAAGACTTGTATGGGTAAAGTTTCCCAGGAGCGTCAAACATGGCACCTTGTTCGCTCTCATCGGAAAGTCCTAAAAGCTTATTCGCTCAGCCCGAGGAGCGAAGAGGACACACACACACAACACACACACACACACACACACACACACCTTGCACTGTCACAGCAGGTTGTGTTTGAGGCGTGAGGCTCAATTCCATGCGTAGGTAAGGAGACGATAGCGTTCCACCTCAAGAGACAAGAGCAGTTGCAGTACTTCAAACAGGATCCCAGTTATGACAGAAGGATCCAAGTCGTGCCTTGCCTAAGATCAGACATAGACGGTAGAGCGGGATGAGCTGGGACGCGAGCGGTATTAGGGACATGGTGGAGGTGGAGGTGGGAGTGGGGGGCGCTAAATCTCCAGTGGGGCGGTACGCCGCTGCGAACAGCGAACCGTACCCAGGGACCGGCCAGACCTGGAAAGCGCGGTCAGTCGCTGGAGCGCTAGCGCACGCACGGACACCGCCTCTCCAAATA
>NC_092229.1:11055393-11190393 GCF_036320965.1 Panulirus ornatus
GAGCGGTTGGGAGCCCTCACGACCTCTCTCTCTCTCTCTCTCTCTCTCTCTCTCTCTCTCTCTCTCTCTCTCTCTCTACAAGACCACCTTAGGATCGTAAAACCTTCGGGACAGAGCTGGCGTTGGGGGGGAGGGAGGGTTGGAACTTGTTGGCGACGGAATAAGCTGTGGGCCAAGGTTTACTCTCGTTAAAGAGACGAATGGCCGGCCGTGTCGGTACTTTATTCTTATTGGGATCCAGCGTCGGCCTCAGGGAAGGGCCACAGAGCTACGAGCTTAAGACATTGGCCTTTATAATCCATTCTCGCTTCTTCTCGGAGTTGAATCCAATCCACGTACAACCACTCGAAAACTACAGTCTTTGCGAAAATATCAAAATCTATCTATCTATCTATCCATCGATATATGGGGCAGCGAACGTTGGTTTCACTGCATCATATTTAACAGTGTATATGTGAACGAATGACGCCATTTCTTCGTCTGCTCCTGGTGCTTCCTCACTAACGCAGGACATGGCAAACATGTATAGAAGATTATATATATATATATATATATATATATATATATATATATATATATATATATATATATATATACACACCAAACCACAAAGTAAAATGTAAGAACCCAAAGGCTGCTGCTTCAAATATGGTGTACGAAATTCCAAACAGCAATCTCGTCAAGACTGGTTCAATAATTCGAGTATGTGTAACTAATTCATCATTCATTTCTAATGATAAATACTGTACTCACGAGGCTCTGACGTGGCTCTCTGTAATGCCTTATCTCCTGTACTGTACTCCCACGAGGTTCGCTATGGCTATGGGTCATCCCTTATCTCCTGCACTTGTGTACTTGTACATGAAATATGTTACATGGTTAGTATACGTTGATGACATCTCATCGTTTTAGCCAATACAGTTCAGATTCTAATTTGTTCTTGTCAAGGCTGAATAAACAGTCCCAATCCATAACGTCCACTGCCTAAGATAATAAAACTAGTTCAAAAACTAGTTTACTCTTCTTGGATATTGAGACAGAAGCTAAGGAAAGGTTAGAAATCAATGTGTACCGAAAACCATCGAATATCCAGCATTATATTCATTTGCTAGGCAAATAAATCATATCCCTTACGAAATCTGTAATCATCTGTATTTCTCTAAGAAAGTACACGTTCATACACCATGAATTTCTAAATAAGAATGATTCCAAATACAGGCAGTAAACTCCAATACCCTGGAAAGACCATGAACCAGTCTCTTGACAACAGACAAAACAAAAGATTTCATGATACACAGCACAGGGAAAACAACAGTCACAAGACACTTGCTGTAGCTCCACCCCTCCATGAAAACTTTGCTTTTGTTTTTCCACACAACAGAAAAGCCAGATGTCGCGGTGGCTTCCAGAGAAAAACAACCTTATCCTTATGACGTAGTGGATGGTAGTGTGTATAAAATTCCCTGTAACAGTTGTGATAGGTCTTATGTTGATCAAACGAAGATGGGGATGGCAATATACAAAATCTAATATAAAAATGCTGTCAGAAATAGCCAACATATTTGTACCCAATGCCATTACAAAGTTGGGTATGTGTGCTTCAAACAAACCAAGTTGGTTTACCTATACTTCTAACTAACCAAAGAGGTTATTTTCTTTTCAAACTAACCACGTTGCTGAATACTCAAGCCGTCTACCATCCGCCAGGGGTGGTGAGTAGGACGATCCCCTGCCCTTGCATATGAACGGGCGTAGGTTCGAGTGCCCTGCCTTGTGGGGCACTCGACCCAAAACCAACCAACCTCCCGGGAAGAACGAGATTAACCGGGATCAACACTGTCTAATCCGAACCGATTACCAGTGACGCAACTTCCAATCAAAGGAGAGCCACACTTACCATCACCTACTGCAACAGCCAATCATGAGAGCTACGCACTTCATCCCCATGTCCTCGCTTCAGCCAATCGATGAGGCTGTATATGACCTCCAGAGGCTACCCGCTCGCTCGCCTACCCGTACACACACACACACACACACACACACACACTGGCTGGCTGGCACTGGGAATGTAATGGTGCGTCAAGCTGATATAAATACACTGCGAGAGAAAAAAAATATATATATACTTTGATGTCTCTTTTTCAAGGGAAAAGTTGAAGGTTCTGTATTAAAAAAGTATTTTTTCCCCCCGAGTATTTGGAAATGATTATCTACAGTTCTCTCCTGATTAGATAGAGTTTTACCTATAATCAATCTATATATAATGATAGCACACTATAATTTCATACGTTGGGTAATCTCTCCACGATCTCCAAGTCTCGTAAACAGATATAATGTCATTTTTCCCCATTACGCCTCCAATCAATAATGACGAATTACATACATCAACTTCGCTTCTCATGTTCATTTATGACGCACTGAATCGCACATCACCTGACGTACTTAAACGCTCATTTGCGTGCTCTTAAGACATGTCTTTCCTCACTCTATACACCCACGTGAAGAAGGACGTTCTTGGGTGGACCAAGTGTAACTTCGTGCTTTTCGATGGCACTTCAAAGAACAGGCGACGATGGAGTAGTTACGAGGAAGGAAGTCCAACACTTTAGTGACGTTTCGAATAAATCACACAAAGACCAGCGTACAAGTATACCCGTCAACATCACAGGAAAAATAAACCTTGTAAGTAAACACACGGTTCCTCTTGCGATCCTCTTATCAACTGCGCAACACTGGAAAAAAAAAAATTTGATTCACTTGTGCCGGTAATCCTGGGAAATTTATCGTGCACCCCCATGCTCATATTGTGAGCTCGTAACGCAAAAGGATGACACAGGTCACAGAGGGTCTTTAGTCAGGCAGACCCCCGGTGGGTTAATATTACACAGAATGTTATTAACTCGCTATCCTGGGCAGGTGGCCATGATGCCTGGCGCCCTGCCCTTTGCAATTGGGGAATCTATCGCCCACTAACTCACACTGGTTTTACCCATTCAGACCAGTGTGTGTGTGTATATATATATATATATATATATATATATATATATATATATATATATATATATATATATATATATACACAACTGAAGATGTCTCTAATGGATATGTCAACCAAACAGTTTCAAGACCAACTTGAAGTCTAAGTCTGAAATCCGTCTTTTCTAAGTTTTTTTTCTTAAGTTCGCACACGTACGCCTCGGGGCTCAGAAGCCGCTGGTCTTCTGCAGCCGCCATGGGAATCGTTCTATGGAAGGATATGGAGCCACCCTATCAATGAGAAAAGTCCATAAAGAGACAGAATTAAGTGGAAGGTTTGAGGACGGCTGCGCGCGCTCCTTGATCACGACCTTACGTACCCTTAGATAAGACAGCGTGACCTTTGCAACTCGATCCCTCCTGAAGTGATGAATAACGTACGTCCCTTAAAAACGGCCGAAAGAGGCGATTACAAGATGTATCCAAAATGTAAGATTACGTCGGAAATGTAAGATCTGAAATGTAAGATTACGTCGGAATGGAAGTGCCTAAGAGAAACACGCAAGCAAAGTTTGGGTTGTGTAAAAGCTACCGAGAGGACATTCCAACATAAGATGGCTTTCGCTTGTCAAATAAACTACATGCTATATCTTATTCGCTGAATATCTCCGCCTCAGTGACGTTAACGTAGGTGTCAAGAGTGATACAGATGGTGACGTCTTCAAGAAGATTTTCTTGGAAGCAAACAGACAGTAATGCTGTTTCGTTGTACGTCTAACCACGACACGTTCGAAGTATATATATAGATATATATATATATATATATATATATATATATATATATATATATATATATAGATATACATGCTTGTCAACGAAGCCTCTCTAGACCATATGAGAGAGAGAGAGAGAGAGAGAGAGAGAGAGAGAGAGAGAGAGAGAGAGAGAGAGAGAGAGAGAGAGAGAGAGAGAGCATACAAAAAAAAAATTCAAAAGAAATCTTTCAGGGCCGTAATAAATGAGAATCTAACAACGCCTCCAAATATCCTTCAGGGAAGAAAACCGACCCAAGTGGGTACACACGACCATGTGTAGAACAACTGTTCACTCCGTGTAGAACAACTGTTCACTCCGTGTAGAACGACTGTTCACTCGCGGATTTCACCCACGAGCGGGCGGAGGCCTGGAACACCTACATGAACACTGAACAACAGCACGCTGAAACGAAGATAATTCTAATAGAACCCGATCCCTCATTTAATGCCTGGCTCTCATCAACTCCTTTGCAACACCAGTCAGACCCCCATGCTAGCAACACGGTTTTCTGAACTCTCACTGCCACGGCAACTTTACCCTGAGCTTAAAGGCAAGAAGGCAGATCTGTTCTCCAGTGCAAGACCAAACTTGTAAACTCAGATTTGCCGTTTTAAACATATTTTCTATGGTTAACTCTCCATTCGATTCACGTTTTCTATACTTAGCTTCCTAATCGACTCGCGTTTTCCATGGCTAGCATTCTGTCAGGTTCACATTTTCTATGCTTAGCTTCTTATCCGATTTGTATCTTAAAGTCTTCAACCTGTTCTCTCATGACTTTATAAAGGCAACTGTGTCTCCTAAAGATAACTAAATCCTAAAGCTCTCTATAAAGACAAACTTGTTTTCCCTGAGCTGTCACTGTAAAAGCCACTCGTTTCTCTTATGTTCCCGAATGAGACAAATATTTTTTTTTTTTTTGGGGGGGGTGTATTATAAAGCCGATCAATCTCCAAAAGAGAGACGCAGCTTTACAGACTCAAACTCGTCCAAGACAGGCCGACGGAGAAGTGGTAAATAATCATATCTTTCCATTAAGAGTCGTAAAGTATAAACATATATATCTTTCCATCACCCTCACTCGGGGGGCCCAAAAAGCAGAGGACATAAAGAGGTTTTTCCCCCCATCTTAAAAATCACGCAGGTCAACATAAAACCTATTAAACTGAGAGAGAGAGAGAGAGAGAGAGAGAGAGAGAGAGAGAGAGAGAGAGAGAGAGAGAGAGAGAGAGAGAGAGAGAGAGAGAGAGAGGCTCTAGTGAGATTAAATCTACTTTGCTCCAAATTAGAATGCATCACTACTACGCTATGACCAGCATTTTGTCTCATCTAACACACAGCTCGTTCGCAGTAAGTGTTTCTTTTTTTTTTTCTTTTTTACAGATGACGAGCGTCAATTATGTTTCCTGGCACGCACACGACCTCCATGACCTTTCACCTGATCCTTTATGGCTTAGGTCAAAGGCCGGGTCAACATACACAGCCGCCTCCCAACGGTCGTTACACAAGGGTTCAATTACAGCATTTCACCCTCAGTCCCTGTTCTGTCTGACTGCTCTCGGGCAGGATGAACTCGGTTCTTGTCAGGTAATCGCCCTAGGTCCATGTAGGACCAATGGGGGAACACCATCGATTATCATTGGACATCTGTCGCTAAAGCTACGATCCGCTTATCTGAAGATAAGGTTACCCGATTAAAGGTGGCTTGCGATATCTTCCTAATTACGTAGAGAACCCTGGGACGTCTTACACCGGGGTTGGGGAAGACCCCTGTGTGTGTACCTTGACAGAAGCAGAGTGTCTGGGAGTACCAATGGCGTGTGCAAAGGACGAGCGCAATTCGGAAGGAAAAAAGAAAACAAAAAAAAAATCGATGGTAATTAATCAAATACGGGATTGTTTTACGTGTGTGTGTGTGTGTGTGTGTGTGTGTGTGTGTGTGTGGTATTCTTCTGTTCCACTCTACGTTCAGTCATGGTCTTGTATACTGGGGGTGAGGTGGGGCCTTCCTTGCCTCCGTTCCTCCCATCCACCTTCTGTAGCACATAGGAGTCCTCACCCATCCCACCGTGGATCATTTCTCCCTATGATCATGCAGGATAGACCTTCCCTTGCCGTCTATCCGAGCTAGGACTCTCCCTCCCACCGTCTATCCAAGATAGGACTCTCCCTCCCACCGTCTATCCGAGCTAGGACTCTCCCTACCACCGTCTATCCAAGATAGGACTCTCCCTCCCACCGTCTATCCGAGCTAGGACTCTCCCTCCCACCGTCTATCCAAGCTAAGACTCTCCCTCCCACCGTCTATCCAAGCTAGGACTCTCCCTCCCACCGTCTATCCAAGCTAGGACTCTCCCCTTCACCGTCTATACCTACCCTTCCCAGTGCCTGCATTTCCACAGTCCATCCCCGCAACATGGGTGACAGAAGGCATAGTGTTGCCAAGGTAAAGTTATCATGACCTTATCAGACAAGCCAGGATAGATGACAAAACCTCAAAGTGTTGCTTCACATTCCAATACGTAATACATAAATATGGACGAACGTGAGAGATGACGTAACACAAAACTCCTTATTATACGATTAACATTAAAGTTAGAAAAAAAATATGATCACTCGTCTTCGTATACTCTTTCGTGTATATCGTAAACATGTTCTTTTTTTTTTTGTTACGGCGATGTTTCGCAGGTCTTAGAATGTTAAGCCAAGAGGCTTGATTCTCACGCCTGTCTAATGTTAAAGGTATTAGCATCAACAGTGACTCTCAAATTGCTCTCCACAGCAGCAGGAGAAACATGGATCACTGGGTAGGCACACACCATCCTCCACGGTGCATCACTGCCCACGTTAACCCTCACCTGGATCGAGAATGAACTGAAGGGCTTGGCGTCACAGAGGTGTGTGTGTGTGTGTGTGTGTGTGTGTGTGTGTGTGTGTGTGTGTGTCTGCTGCTAGGTAATGCGACTCATTCAGTAGGGTTAAAGTCTAGCTCATCTTGAAAAACAATCCTCATGTTACATTTGTATAAATCAATCTATAGTTTTTAAACTCGAGAATTTTTTTTATCTTTTAAGTCTGCCAAATGATGCAATGTTTCTGTTGTCCACCGTTAATTGTGACATATCAGACGTAAAGCTAACAGTTAAAGCCTTAAGGCAACATAAAACGGAAAGAAAAGCACACACACACACACACACACACACACACACACATGCAAATTACTCCTCCCAAGGTTGCGCTAACGCCTACATCTTCGACCTGCATAATTACCCCTTGTCTCTTAACTCTCATGTTCTTTTCCTTCTAAAAATTCTCAACTTCTCGGAATCTTTTTCCCCCCCGCTTTTACCATTCTCCTCTTCCTAGTTGCCACCCCGCTTTCCTCACTGTCTCATTTGACTCTCATCTCCACTCTAGTTCCTCCTTTCTGTGTATGTTCCATTCTTCCCCTTTTCTCACCGTGAGTTCTTGCATTCATCCATCCACCTATCTCTACCCACCACTCGTTTCCCTGTGTTCCTCACCAGCCAACTCCAGCGAGGGAGGAAGGCTGGTAGCTGGCCAGTCCCATAAGCTTTCATTCAAACAAGGCTTCAGATATGTGTGACCCCATACCTCACGCTTCGGGTTTACTTCGCCCTGGGGAGCTTAGCCCCCCCCCCGAACGAACACCACCACCCCGCCCTACCCTCCCCATCACCCTCCCCCTTAAAGCTTTATGGACAATGGCTGGCACCCCGCATATCTCCCTGGCTCCCTTTTTTTTTTTTTTCCCCTTCCCACGGTCTTCTGGAAATCTAGTCTCTCTCTACCTAACCTACCATCTCCCTCTCTCCCTCTTGTATTCTATTCTCCCTCTCTCTCTTTTCCTACTTCTCCTCCTTCCATCCCTTTCTTTCTGTCTTCCTTCCCCCCCTTTCATTCCCACACCGTCTCTCCCTGTGGCAGGCCACCTCGCTTGGACCTTTGGGGTCCGTGTGGTCTGTGCGACAACGCATAGACCTCTCTCTCTCTCTCTCTCTCTCTCTCTCTCTCTCTCTCTCTCTCTCTCTCTCTCTCTCTCTCTCTCATCCACCTCCTCTATCCTTCCTTCCTGCCTCTCTCCCGTTCCTTCCGGCATCCCTCCCTCCCTCACCTCACCTTGGAAACTTAATTCATTCACGGTGGAGGCAACACCCGGGTAACGAAAATCGGTGGCAGCGCTTCAGTGCAGTGCTGTTGTGCTGTGCTATGCTAGTACTGTGCAGAGCTGTGTTATGTTCTGATGTGCAAGTACTGTGCAGTGCTGTGCTAGTATTGTGCAGTGTTGTGTTGTGTTCTGCTGTGCTGTGCTAGTACTGTGCAGTGCTGTATTCTGCTGTGCTGGTACTGCGCAGTGCTGTGATGTGTTCTGTTGTGCTGTGCTAGTACTGTGCAGTGCAGTGCTGTGCAGTGCAGTGCTGTGCAGCGCAGTGCTACAACTGTGTTGTGCAGCACTGTGCTAGTATTGTTCTGTGCTGCGTTATGCTGTGCTAGTATAGTGCTAGTACTGTGCTATGCTGTGCTAGTACACTGCTAGTGCTGTGCTGTGTACCGAGCCAGCGAGCTCCCCAACACCGACCCGCTCCTCTAATCCCACCTTTCCATCTGGCTTCGTGTCATAAATAATTTCCGGGGAAGTTTGATACGACAGACGAATAGAAAAATAATAATAAACAGCAGGTGAGCTTCATCTAAAATAACTCGATGAAAATATAGATAAACTACTCTCCCCCCCCCCCCTGTTTTTAAAAAGCCCTAGAGTATTATATATTGATAATTAATGCCTTTTGTCGACAATTAAGAGCTGGAAAAAAAAATTGAGGCAGGACTTTTGCGGAATTTACAGTACGTTAAAGATACTGGGCCAAACAATAAACTTACTATTCTTCTCGTGCTTTAACAGCAACAAAAATCATAGAAAAAACATAACTACAGAAAAAAAATAATGTCAAAAGGAAAGGTCTACAGGTTAACTAAGAATAAATAAATAACGATTTACTGGATCTAAGCAGCTATTCGGCCGACGATACATAACTGAGTTATTACAGATATAACAAAACTGGGGACCATAACAGTTACCAGTTAACTACTCGTAAAAGGCTTAAGATAAAGGTTAGCTGGATGTTTCCACGCTTTGGATAAGCACATGAATGACACACACACACACACACACACACACACACACACACACACACACACACACACACACACACACACACATTTTATATATTAGTAGTCCCAATATGACTCCTACAGTGGAAACTCCAACTGGACTCCCACATTGTCATGTCAAGAAAAAAAAAAGAAAAAAAAAAACGTACGATGGACCGACCTCTCATTCTTAAGAAAGTTAACATCTCATCGTAATGAGACCCTGAGGCTGTCACGTAACAGAGTAACACACTGGGTGTGAACCTACCAGGAACACAGGGCCTTGTATAGCATTCACCTTTGACCTCAACCTCAAAAACCTAACCCAAAGAGAACACAGTATACAGTACCTTTATACAATACCTCTATACAGTACCTGTATGCAGTACCTGTATACAGTGCCTTTATACAGTGCCTATATGCAGTGCCTTTATACAGTGCCTTTATACAGTACCTGTATACAGTGCCTTTATACAGTGCCTGTATGCAGTGCCTTTATACAGTGCCTTTATACAGTACCTGTATACAGGGCCTTTATACAGTATCTGTATATAGTGCCTTTATACAGTATCTGTATACAGTGCCTTTATACAGTACCTGTATATAGTGCCTTTATACAGTACCTGTATACACTGTCTTTATACAGTACCTGTATACAGTGTCTTTATACAGTATCTGTATACAGTGCCTTTTACAGTAACTGTTAACAGTACCTTTATACAGTACCTGTATACGAGGCCTTTATACAGTACCTGTTCACAGTGCCTTTATACAGTACCTGTATACAGTGCCTTTATACAATACCTGTATACAGTGCCTTTATACAGTACCTGTATACAGTGCCTTTTACAGTACCTGTATACAGTGCCTTTATACAGTACCTGTATACAGTGCCTTTATACAATACCTGTATACAGTGCCTTTATACAATACCTGTATACAGTGCCTTTATACAGTACCTGTATACAGTGCCTTTTACAGTACCTGTTAACAGTACCTGTATACGATGCTTTTATACAGTACCTGTATACAGTGCCTTTATACAGTACCTGTATACAGTGCCTTTATACAGTACCTGTATACAGAGCCTATATACAGTACCTGTATACAGTGCCTTCATACACTACCTGTGTACTATACCTCTGGTGCAGGTCTGGACTAGATCCAATCATCAAGCCATGAGATGTTGCATACACAAGATCGGGACGATAATCAAGAGGGGACAGGCTAATACGAGGTGACCCTCGGCTTCGCAACAGCAGTGCAAGCACAACAACGAACACTCGTACCAACTCCAACGATGAAGTTGTCAACCTGCCTCAACTTCGACAGAGAGCGGGTGGTGTTGGCACAGTCATACCCAGACCTACACATGGATGAGCGTAGTTGGCACAGTCATACACATTACACAGACCTACACATGGATGAGCGTTGTTGGCACAGTCATACACATTACAGAGACCTACACATGGATGAGCGTTATGATTAGCATCCACTCAAAGGCTTCTGAAAGAATACCTAAATCAATCATAATGCAACGTACACTCGAAATTAATGAAATAAAGGGCAATACATGTAATCGCATCGCATTTTCAGGCCAACTGTCCAGAATTATACATATATATATATATATATATATATATATATATATATATATATATATATATATATATATATATACCATGCTTATCACAACTGAAATACCTAGAGATCATGATGCGAATGCTCCTTACACACACACACACACACACCACACAGAGGTCACGCAGAGGTACGTCTGTTTCCTAACCCAGCATCAATATCCATGAAAACCCATTTCCCTGCACCATGCAACCGGCTTTGATCACTGATCATTTGAGCCGAGTCGTAAAGGCTGGAGTGCATTACATATTTTTTTTCCCAAACACCATATTTTCCAACAACACTATATTTACCCCCCTGACACACAAAGCAACGCGCACGGCGGCCCGAGAGGAGACGGGAATGAAAACACACACACACACACACACACACACACACACACACACACACACAAGCACACACACACAAGCACACACACACACATGACTGATAAAAATCATCCATATCAGAGCTTCAAAGTAACGTCAAAGTTTCTTGATCTCTTCGTAAATCATTTTAATATACTCCCTATCCCGTCGGGGATCGAACCAGCGCACATCGACGGTTTCCGAAGTCACTGGTAAGCACATTGTAACCTCATACCCAGTGTGTTCAGGTGAAACATACATAAACTCCCTACAGTTTACAGAAGTTCTTTATACTCTCCCTATATTATGCATAGAGTTCGTGGCCAACGCTTCTGTCTACGTACACCATCTCTCTACAAAACAAAAAAGTCTATTATATCATATTCGATCCTCAGTCCTTCGTCTGGGATCCTCTATTGAAACATCCTCCATTCGTATCATCCTAAGAATTAGACCCAACCTTTTAACCTCTCACGTGCCATATACACATCCCGAAGACCTCACCAGCAGATACACACATACATGCCTTCTGTAACTGACTTCATACCTTCACATTTTGTTCTTTATCTACCCTCGTAATTACGAGTATACTACATAGGTCATCCAACGCATGCCTTCTTATCCTTTACCTACCCTGACCTGGGCCACTACACATCAAGGAACATACGCACATGCACCACTGTGAGCTCTTGCAACATCGAAGAAGTATCAAGTAAGCATTCCTTCACGCAAGCTTTTTTTCCCCCCATTTTATAAGTAGTTTCTAAGCAGTTTGTCTTCCCTGAGACTGGCTGTTGGAGGTTTGTATGTGAGATAGATATATATATATATATATATATATATATATATATATATATATATATATATATATATATATATATATTATCCCTGGGGATAGGGGATTAAGAATACTTCCCACGTATTCCCTGCGTGTCGTAGAAGGCGACTAAAAGGGGAGGGAGCGGAGGGCTGGAAATCCTCCCCTCTCGGTTTTTTTTTTTTTTTTTTTTAATTTTCCAAAAGAAGGAACAGAGAATTGGGCCAGGTGAGGGTATTCCCTCAAAGGCCCAGTCCTCTGTTCTTAACGCTACCTCGCTAATGCGGGAAATGGCATATAGTTAATATATATATATATATATATATATATATATATATATATATATATATATATATATATATATATATATATATATATATACGAGCAAAATGAAAAAAATTAAATAAGAATGAAGCTCACCTCAAAAGCAAATTTAAACATATACAAAAACAAAACCCTCCACCTGACTGACAAGATGGTATCTGTAAGTACAATGTGCTCAACAGAGCGTACATATTACCCTTAGGATTGATACGCCAAAAAAGAAAAAAAAAATCTGAATTCCCAACGCCACTTCATATTTAGCGAGTCTCGTAAAATACATTGTTGCGTATTACGCAGTAATAACATAAAAATCCTCGTAGCAGCGTAAAATAGAAACTCTGGCACAAATGCTTTTTGAAAACCTACGTACTGGCTTACACAATCGGCACTCAAATTGAGTTTCTTGGCATTAAACTCCTTTTTTTTTTTCATAATATATAATGTATTAACAGTATGGGGGATTAAATCCCTTATGAGTACATACGTGTGAGACGACACACAACGAAACACGAGAGCCTGACCATACTCAAAGGATCCTTTTTCTGTTATGGTCGTTTCAAAATATAAGTGACACAAGCTAGAGCAAGGAAAGCATTCTCGAGTACCATATGTGTGTGTGTGTGTGTGTGTGTGTGTGTGTGTGTGTGTGTGTGTGTAAATCGGTCAACATACAAATGGTGTTGGGATGATAACATAGAAAACGGAGAGAGTTAAAGGTATTACTCAATGTATCGGAGTAATATCAGGTACTCCTCATCGCATCGGAGTAATAGGATTATGATGATGATTAGAATAATCCTTTCGAGTTTAATCGCACGTCACCTGCAATGTATCCGACGCTCGCCCTCGATGGAACCCAGTTGCTCTTTGATGGAACCCAATTCCTTCCTTTCTCGTCTTTGCCTCGGGGGTGTAATAATCCAATCCCACAACGATGCTTCTCTGATCAACTCACACTTGGTTTTTCCACAAGTTTCGTGTATTCTCATACCCCAAATAAATGAGCCTAAATGTGGGGGAAATTTGAGATGAATATCCTTTATAAATAGACTCTTTGCGTCCTTGATCCTATCCCTGACCATGGCTCACCACGTACATCCTGGACTCGGGGCAACAATTACGTATGATCGATAATCAAGATGAGCTCAAGTGTTCGTCGCTGATCAATATTAATCAAGGCAGTTCAAAGAGACAGGGTCTCTGCAACCACGCCACGTCATCCTTAAACTTAGTTAATACCGAATTCGAAAATCTTAACCAATCTCGACCCTACGGTTTTTTCAACGACTGACAGTGACGTATCCCTTCCTGTACTGTACTATGTGAAAAAAAAAAAAAAAAAAAAAAAAAAAAAAAATTCTCCCATTTGAATGCTGTCTGGTATTTTAAACGCCGTTACGGAATTTCCCAACTTGGTTTCCTTTACCTAGAATTAATCCGGAAGCCAAGTTCAAACTATAAATATCAATTAACTTCAAATTCAAAACAAAACTCATGATAGAGAGATCATAATAATGATAGTAATAATAATAATAATAATAATAATAATAATAATAATAATAATAATAATAATAGTAATAATAATAATAGCAATAATAATAATATTAATAATGATAATAATAATAATAATAAATAATAACAATAGAATAAGATACATAGATAAAAAGAAGCAAAAGTCCAATATCCAACAGTCCCTTCCCCTACAAAAATGAGGAAAAAAAGGTAATATTTCAAAGCTTTTAAAAATAATAGGAATATTACTCCAGCAGGGCTGATATGGAACGAGGGAACATTATCAAGGAAGAAATGACGTCCTAACATGTTCAAAGATAAGAGATCAGAACAACGCGAGGTGCTAGCATGTTAAAAGATAAAGAGATCAGAACAACGCGAGGTGCTAGCATGTTAAAAGATAAGAGATTAGAGCAACGCGAGGTGAACACTTTAACTCTCCATGGCTTTCCAAGTGCCTGACGCCGACAGTATCACCATCCGCGCCCAAAAGGATCGACACCTATCAGAAGAAGAATCAAAAGGATCGACACCTATCAGAAGAAGAATCAAAAGGATCGACACCTATCAGAAGAAGAATCAAAAGGATCGACACCTATCAGAAGAAGAATCAAAAGGATCGACACCTATCAGAAGAAGAATCAAAAGGATCGACACCTATCAGAAGAAGAATCAAAAGGATCGACACCTATCAGAAGAAGAATCAAAAGGATCGACACCTATCAGAAGAAGAATCAAAAGGATCGACACCTATCAGAAGAAGAATCAAAAGGATCGACACCTATCAGAAGAAGAATCAAAAGGATCGACACCTATCAGAAGAAGAATCAAAAGGATCGACACCTATCAGAAGAAGAATCAAAAGGATCGACACCTATCAGAAGAAGAATCAAAAGGATCGACACCTATCAGAAGAAGAATCAAAAGGATCGACACCTATCAGAAGAATCAAAAGGATCGACACCTATCAGAAGAAGAATCAAAAGGAATCTAATGATTATATTATCCTCAGTCCTACTACCCCACCACTCGTAATTTCGAAGGTAATTTTTCATCAAGATGCTCAATATCATCTATTCTCGGGTCGTCCAGGGTCGAGCGCCTAGTTTCGAATCCTGGTTACGGCAGTCGGTCCACAATCAACCCAGCTGTTCATCCAAGCTAGAGTATATACATATATATATATATATATATATATATATATATATATATATATATATATATATATATATATATATGGGATGGCCTTGATTAGGGCCTCAGCTGTCCATGCCATCTCAGCTAACATAAAAAAAAAAAAAAAAATAAAATCAGGCCACTTACATAAACGCGCGCGAACGCAAATACGCACTTACACCCCCGCAGAGATGAGGCCACACGAGTGCAGAAGCCTCTTCTCGCACTGTATGATTACGTAAGCGCACACACACACACACACACACACACATTTTTCTTTGGGTTTTCGGCAAACCAAAAGGTTAACGGCGACAACAAGCAGTGAGAGAGAGAGAGAGAGAGAGAGAGAGAGAGAGAGAGAGAGAGAGAGAGAGAGAGAGAGAGAGAGAGAGAGAGAGAGAGAGGCAGGAAATACGGACCTAAACAATGGCAGTAGAGAGACCAATGCCCGTTTCCTATTCTTTTTTCTATATATTTACGGTCTAGATCTACACAAACAAAGCATTTCAGTGAGAGTATGAGAGAAGGGCGCATATCTAGGGGTAGGTGGAGGCCAGTACAGAGCGGACAGTGGGTACAGCACATGGACATAGGAGGGTGACAGGTGGGCCCAAGTGGGGCCCTGGGACCCAGAGGGCCCCCTACCTCTAGTCAAGTTCAAAATGCGTCATACACATAGAGAACATCTTGTTCATAGTGCAGCTACATTTATACACACAAACAAATCACATAAACACGGAGGTATGTGTTTGAAACAGGACACAGCGTAACGTACACTGGTTAACACTGGTGGCAATATCAAAAATCAAAGATACATGACATATTCGACATACAGACTATCTGGCACTAGGTTTGCTGTCGACACTGACAATAACACACAGGTTAAGGTCCATATCACACTGGCGGACACTGTGTTACAGAACAAGCCTGTGCTGGGCATGAGCAGACCAGGCGTTTACATGGCTCTGGGCATGGCGAATTCTGGATATGGGGTCAGAATGTCTTCAAGGACATTACTATCTAAAATCACAAAGCTGTCGACACAGGTAAGCCTTGAGATCTGAAATCACAGTTCATGTTCATCAGGTGCAGAACAGAATCAGCATTGGGAATGTTGCTACGTTTATCTATACCCTCTGGTAATGACAATATCACATTGTCTACCATGGGTCCAGTGCCTTCCATATATCTCTTAAGCCAAAAGTGATCACAGCACACAATACTACAGCTGCTTGCTCTTCCATAATCTCTCAAGAGGTTTTTTTTTCCCCCCCTTCCTCGCGGGCAAATGCGGTTTCGGTATATAACACGGACTATGCCTTCAGTTTAAGGCCAAGTCTGGATAGTGTACAGGCCAGAGAGGAAACACAATATGTTTAGCGAGATTATCATAGTATACGTCATCGCGCTACGTCCGACGTTTCAAAGCTATCCACAAGAATAGGGTGCACAGGCTACAGTCATCGGCTTCTGTGACCAGTGAGTGGGTGACTAATGGACCAGTTTAATGCAGAGCACAGCTTCCCTAGACTGTTGCATGAGGTGGTTTTGGAGTCGAAGAGGATTACAGCACTCACTCCGAACTGGACGAGGTGTGTCTCTCTCTGACAAGAGAAAACTAGAGACTGGAGTTAGCTTGTGGGTAGGGCTGGACCAAGCGCTCAATTCTTCTTACGCGAGAGTGAATAAGGTTGTTATTGCTGTAAATAGCATAGGCAGCGCCGGCCTCAACATCGTCTTTCGTAAGGATCCATCACTATACCTAAGCACTGTAGTATCGGGCCGTTGGGGTCGGCAGATTATCCAGCCGTTCACGTATCATTCCCTGTAGGATACAAGGACCCAACGGATGGCAATGTACGTCATCAGTCTAAAGAAGTCTGACGTGCCAAGGTGTTAAGGATACGGGCGCTAAATCAGTCAGTTCACACAGTGGCCATAGCTGGCTGGACTCGACCAAGAGCGAGCCACCTGTCGTACCCAGATGAATGATAAGTGGATCATTTCATAAGAGATAATTGCTGTCATTAACGAGTTGTAGAAGGTGCCCCTTGGTATAGTCTTGGCCAAACAAGGAAATGATATTGGATATGCGAGCTTTCTTTTTTTTTTTTCTCTCTCTCTCTCTCTCTCCTCCTCCTCTCTCCTTTTCCTTTATCTGTGTCCCATTTTGATTCTTGTCACTCCATGAGTAACAAATGTACATAAAGGAAGAGCATTAACCCTCCTCTTTTATCAATAGAGCTTCTGTTTTAACCCCAGGAAATAACAGCAGACTTTACCAGTTCTAAGTGGATATTGCAATACTTGGTGTTTCCCTTCCGACTTATCATTTTTTTTTGCAATTTTTTGTCAATTATTCGCGTGGAGTAAAGACAACAATGTATCATCATTAATCATCATTAGGTATGATAATTCCTTGCCTTTTATCTAACGATTATGAAACCGATTCACACACACACACACACACACACACACACACACACACATATATATATATATATATATATATATATATATATATATATATATATATATATATATATATATTAACCAAGGAACAACTCGACAGGCTTTTACAGTAAGAACAATATCAATTAAGGCGATGGGACAAGGGAAACCTCATCACTGACAATCATCACATATCCAATTTTCTGAATGCTTCACGGGAAGACCAAAGCCGTAGACAAAAATAAACGACGCAGAGGGGAAGACATAAGTAATAAGGGAACAATGAAGGGAGGGGTTTAGCGAAGACAAGTGGCTACGGGAAGGAGAATGTATATGGCGTCTTAGCTACGTCTCCTCCTTGTGTATCTACTGACTTATATTTCTTTCTTGTATCTCCCCTGAGGATGTGATTATTACACGAAAGTGCACTTGTGAACTTGTCGTGTTTCATTTTCCCCGTGGACTCATAGGAACACCCACACACACACACACACACACACACGCACAGAGGCCGGACACATTTTGATATTTTCTGTATCGTCTGTACATATATATAATCTACTGGATAATCAACACGGCCTGTGGAGCGCCCAATGGCACACGGGTCACCGGCACAAATAGCCAATAATCATAGCAAGCGCTGCGGCCGGTAAACAAGGTCATCATTCCCCTCCTCCACCTCCCCCACCATCCCAACCCTCCCTCGGTCCCACACCACCGACCTACCTCCCGAGTATCTATCCCTCCCTCCCTCCCTCATTCTCTTCCTCCTCCTCCCCACCACCGTCATCCCGAGCGTCCTTTCATCATCCCACTTTAACATCAATCAAAATCCCCTATTCCCTTCTCCCATGGCGGGATCCTAAAGTAATCCCCTGTAAACCTAGACACCTATCCCGCCCTGTGGGACGATCATATTACCACCTCTCCCTCGCCTGTGAACTTGATCATCGAGCCTATCCTGTACGCCTATCCACGCTCCTGATTCTACGACCCAGCTCATCTATCCAACCCTGAAAACACCGTCCGTTTATCTGTTTCCCGTGAATCCATACACCTATCCATCACATTGATGATGTGATTATTACACGAAAGTGCACTTGGGAACTTTTCGTGTTTCATTTTCCCCGTGGACTCGTAGGACTATCCATATCATAAACCCATCCAGAAAACATCGTCTGTTTATTTCTCGTAAACCCATACACCTATCCATTACATAAACCCATCCAACGTACCCTAACCTTCAACCCATCGCCACCTAACCTAACCTGTACAACCGCTCACAAGTCCCCCCTCCCCCTCTATCCAGTAAAACACCCCTTCCAAACCCAATACCTTCACCAACCTGTAAATATTGAACACAATCAGCCATGCCACACGTCACGTCAACGCAATATCGCCCATACATAACACTCACGCATGCGTAATGAAGGCACAGCTAATGTAAACACTTTCGCTGCTGATCAAAATCGATTACGAGCAGACCACAGCGCCGGAGACTCTGATCGTGAGAATTTGGAAGACTGATCGTTGGGTATACAAAGAGAATGAATCACCAACACCGGCTGAGTGTTTTCGTTGACATAATGACCTAACATGTGTAGCGAGTCAATAGGGAAATTTAGGGACCTACCTCTCATTTTTCACTCAAACTTTACTATGAAACGATTTTCAATACGGTCTCCGAACTAATGCCTCTACTGAACGGGGTATCAAACTAATGCCTCTACTGAACGGGGTATCAAACCAATGCCTCTAACTGAACGGGGTATCAAACCAATGCCTCAACTGAACGGGGTATCAAACCAATGCCTCAATTAAACGGGGTATCAAACCAATGCCTCAATTAAACGGGGTATCAAACCAATGCCTCAATTAAACGGGGTATCAAACCAATGCCTCAACTGAACGGGTAATCAAACCAATGCCTCAATTAAACGGGGTATCAAACCAATGCCTCAATTAAACGGGGTATCAAACCAATGCCTCAACTGAACGGGGTATCAAACCAATGCCTCTACTGAACGGGGTATCAAACCAATGCCTCAATTAAACGGGGTATCAAACCAATGCCTCTAACTGAACGGGGTATCAAACCAAAGCCTATACTGAACGGGGTATCAAACGAATGCCTCAATTAAACGGGGTATCAAACTAATGCCTCTAACTGAACGGGGTATCAAACCAAAGCCTCTACTGAACGGGGTATCAAACCAATGCCTCTAACTGAACGTAGTATCAAATGTTTTCGCAAAACAATGCCTCGACTCAACGGCTCATTATACGTTTGGGAAACCAAAGCCTCTACTAATACGGAACGAAGGTGTTTAGTGAACGGTGCATCATGCACACAAAAGTCTCGGACCTAAATTGTGTAAGCCATCATGGCTCAGACATACTGCACGAAAGGTTCTGGCACTCTGCATGGAAAGCCTGGGTACAATGTCCTTTAAAAAAAAAAAAAGACCTTCATGCGCTGCATTTAAATTCCTGGAAAGCTGCATTTAAAGTCTCCAACACGCCACACAGTACACCAACCGCCTACACCTACCTGGTTAAATCCATCTAGCCACCCTGCTCCAAATGCTCATCTGGTCTCCCTACATCCTTTTGGAATCGTCTATCTACTCCACCCTATGGAGACCCACCCACCTATCCCACCAAAAAAAAGAGCTTATCCACCTATCCCCAGCCTGTAGAACTACGCTACCCCCAACCCTCTTATGTTAAATCCCTTATGCCACCATCACTATCCATCGACCTAACCCTCTCCACCTAGCTATCCACACTGCACTTCAGGTTTCAACACTACCCACTAACCGCCCATTCACCCTTCTCAACTTCTCCATTTTCAATGACTCTATCTGTGGCCAATTATTCTCTAGCGCCTCATGAAAAAGGGGCAGCACACGTAACACTGCCAATGTATGTATATGTCTGCGTCGACGTGTTAACACACGTGACACTGCCAATGTATATGTCTGCGTCGACGTGTTTATCAACTCCATTCAGAGGAGGAGACACGAGAACACCAAATATATTCGTTTTCTATCACAAAAGACACGACTCGAACACCAGATGTATTCGTTTTCTATCTCTTTAAAGTACGTCAATCAGAGAACTGTACTTAAGACAAGGGGTAACTAAACAATGATAAGATGGAATGGTATGAATATCCTCATGTTAACTTGGTAATTGTAAGTTGTTATAGTCAAAAACATGCACCTGATCAGATAAATCTTTCAGCATCCATCCGCGAATGGAGCTGATCACACAAAACAGGTATTGTACATAAAAATACAAATGAAATACATTTACGTTTAAATGACAAGGTTTTAAGGCATGGCAAGTCTTCAGAAAATTTCATCTCTCTCATGCCACAAGAATCACTTGCACTACGTAGTAGCAGTAAATGGACCTGCATAATTCAAATACAATCCAATGAGAACTCCAAAAGGAATGAAGTGATATCACACACACACACACACACACACACACACACACACACACAGGTGACCTACGCTTGCTTACTACTGGGGTGGCGTATGAAATCCTAAACAGCGTATATCATTTGCAGAACTGCAGAAGCGAAGAACAAGCTCATCCAACGTGTACGAAACATCACCGCAACCAAACGCTGACATCAACCATTCCCAGAAGCGAAACACAGGATCACACTGAGCCTCAAACGAAAGGCCAGGACGAGAGTCGGTCGTCAATGAATGGGCAAACCACGAACCTCAGGGCGTGGTTAAATGACCGGTAACACCACGAATAGACCGCAGGTTAACCGCAGGGGGGGAAATACGAGCGCAAAAATGGCGGGCAATCTGTTTACCGCAGGCTGGGTGTGTGTGTGTGTGTGTGTGTGTGAGAGAGAGAGAGAGAGAGAGAGAGAGAGAGAGAGAGAGAGAGAGAGAGAGAGAGAGAGAGAGAGAGAGAGAGAGAGAGAGATTAAAGAACGAAACGTAGAGGGCAGAGTATGAGGGTGGTAGGGAAGGGAGTAAAGATGGAGTAGTGGAAGTAGAGATGGAACAGAAATGGAGGGAGGATGGCACCCTCCTGTCACCCTCGCGGCATAAGCACATGCAAGCAGAGTCCGGTAACGCCTATTTGAGAGGGCATTCGTTTCTGCAGGGAACGATACATCCATTTATACCCCAGCATATATGGGATATGACAACCTCATAACTCACTATACACTCCATGCATATTACGAGAATGTAATTATCCACTGCGATGAATCATACGATCGGAAAACGTGCATCGAAAACATGTAATCATTCTCTCTCTCTCTCTCTCTCTCTCTCTCTCTCTCTCTCTCTCTCTCTCTCTCTCTCTCCACCATCCAATTCCTCTCGGTATCAGCGACCTTCTTTATCTCTCTCCTCCATCATCCCTGTACTATCTCCGCCCACTTATTATAACCCGTCGTTATGTAAATGCTGGCATCGCGCTTACACAACCCGTGGTGTGTGTGTGTGTGTGTGTGTGTGTGTGTGTGTGTGTGTGTGTGTATGTGTGTGTATACCTATTCCACGAGCACACGGGGTCGTTGCGTTTATCTCTACAACCTGTACACCACGATCACACACTCCTGTTCATACACAGCAGTGCTGACCCTACCGGTAATGATTTTTCATCCGTGCAATGAGTACATGCTCTCTCTCTCTCTCTCCCTCCTCATCCCAGCGAAGGTGCGTTACTCTTGCCTATATTGGTGTAACTCTAAACATTAATGTCCGTCGAGTGTTTAATATCAATGTCTAGTCCATGCCACAGCCAGTGGGAGGGTTACAGAGCGAAACTAAACTAAAAAGCTCTCGGAGCTATTTGAACTACAATAACCAAGTTCTGCCACTCTTCTTTTTGAGCTTTTTTTTTAATCATTTCGACTCTCTCTCTCTCTCTCTCTCTCTCTAAAAGAGAGAGAGAGAGAGAGAGAGAGAGAGAGAGAGAGAGGACAATGGAGCGGTAATACATTACTGACGGCGTCAGTCAAGCTAAGATCATGTTGCTGACGGAGATTAAAGCCGACTTCAATCATGATAAGTATACACGGTTACACAACACATGAGGTCATATGATACCAAGTCTTAACGGAAAGGTGGAAGGAAAATTCTCCTTCCCCTTTTTACCCTACCATCAAAGTTATCAGTTAAGTCTCTAGCTTGACTTATCAAGTTATTAGCCTTCTGCATCTGTCTAAAAACAACTTGCACACAAGTGTGCAGGATACGTGCTGATGTAGACTACAACAATCATGAATCGGGCGCGAGAGCTCATCGCATCTCTTATGGAAAAAAAAAAAAGAAGGCAGTAAACCAGCCTCAATCTTCTTGTTACAACACTCACTAGCTAGCTTCAATCTAGCAGTTCAACCTCAAACTGTCCAGGGACACAAGTATCCCATCCTCTTTGATCTTGCTATTACGACATTCACCGACCAATCTTAGTCATGTAGCTTATTAAAACCTCCCATTGGCTAGAGACACAAAAGCATTCCTAGCCTTCCAGATCCTCTGGTGACAACAGCCATTGGCCATAGACAGGAGTATCCAAGCCTCAATTCTGCAGCCCTGTTGTCAAAAGCCGATTACCTCACCTCTCAAAACACTAGGCGAAGGTGCGAGCTAGTGCAACGACAATGCAACACAGCTCTTCTGGCATTTATAACCGTGCTGGAAGCTTCACTTGCTCTTGATAATATACTCATTAATCTCGCCTTTGATTAAATGTTTTTTTTGTGTGTGTGTCTGATGAACTTACGATTTCATCACTGGTCAGCTTATCAGGTCTCGTTAGTTACTGCCATCCCCACTTCTGCCATCACACCTTCGGCTATTGTCTCCTCATCTCTTGGTCCAGCTGCATCATCCAAAGTTCCTTCTTCTGTCGACACCCTCCTCTCCCGTCATCTGTCTGTTCAGCTTTTCCTTCTATTCTTCCTTCGGATCCGTCCTCTTGAGCTTATTCCTATCCACCTCTTTCTCCACGTTCGTCCATCGTCGGTCCATTCTTCTGACACATGATTTGTCTGTGTCTGGTGTTGTTCAACTATCTATCCTATTAATCTCGTCCTCAGCTTGTGAACCTGCTGAATCCTATTCTATTTTTCGTCCCATCTTCAAGACCTTCTTCATCCAATCCAACATCAGCTTTACTCTCTTATTACTCGATCCTTCATCTATCCCTTCTCGTGTACCATCCTCAGTCCCCTGCGACATCCTTTGAACCAGTTTTTGTCTCTTATTTTGCTCAATCTCTCCTCCTCCTCCTCCTCAGGCTTCGACGTTCATTACTCCCTACACAACATCAACTGCAGTCCCTTAGCTTTCACCATCCAGTCCTTTCCCCTGTTCTCTTTCATGATAGATCTTCTATTGTTGGGCATTTCTCCCCCACATCCCTCAGGATTCCCAGTGACATACGCGTCCATTCCCAAGACGCGCAAACCCGACCGCTCTTGGGCAGGATGGTGTATGTTCAATCCCAGGTGTCATTCACAACACTGGCACAAACACTTTTTGGAAGGGGATGCACCCAAGACCCAATTCACCTTCGCTTTTCCCCCACCATCTCTCGTGTCTTATTCAGTTCTCCTACCACTCTCTCCTTCCTCCATCTCTACCTTCCAGTATATATATATATATATATATATATATATATATATATATATATCTTCCTCTTTCACTTCTAATATCTTCCCACCTTTCCCATTGATAACCTGCTCCACTGTCCTCTCTTCCCTTCCACCCTCTCCTTCCCTTCTCACTATCACTCGTCACTGCCCCTCGAGAACTGGCGGTGCGGACCTTGAGCACGACGGTGCAACCTGTAAATACAGCCTGACACCCTTTGACCTGGCTGACCCTCAAGGGTTAGGGCACAGGCCGGGTCATCCTATACCTCCGAGGTGACGCGCTCCGGCACAGTGCCGTCGTGCTCAAGCATCGTGCCGTCGTGCTGCTCAAGAATTGTACCCGTCATGTTCGAGCATCGTACCATCGTACTCAAGCAACGTCCCGTCGTGCTCAAGCAACGTGCGAAGGAGGTGGTCGTGTGGGGACAAGACGGGTGATACAACGCACACACGTCTCACTGATTTATGAGACAGCTGGTGATGGAGTATGTGGTCTGTCCAGCAGCAGGGGTTGATCGAACTGGATACAGTGAGATGACCAAAGGATATTCAGGAGAGGAGGAAGAAGAGGAGGAGGAGGAGGAGGAGGAGGAGTAAAGACGACAGCGATGATGATGATGATGGGAGGAAGAGGCTTCAGTAAATACATGTGAAGGAACTCAAGGAAAAGGGGGGAAAGGAAAATGGAGAAATAACGACAAAGCGGAGGAGGAGGAGATGCGTTGGCCTGAATACAATATTCGCAATGGTGAGAGTAAATGGTCATCCAGCCGCGGTGGAGAAGATCTATATAGCAACACAAAACTCATCTACCCTCACCAGTCTTTCGAGTGCAGCGCCGTTTCCATCACTATTCAATATCCGACGTTACGTAAACTCCTAGCTACTGAGTCATCTAGTAGAAGATATATTTCCTTCGTTATTTGCTCTCTTTCTCTTGACCATGCTATTCAAAGTGGTACTGAAGTCATCAATCAAAGTTCCCACCGGGATAAAACGAAGTCGCACGTAGGAACAATGCCAGGGAGCTGGGTAGGGTTAATGGGCCTCACAAAAGGGAATGGATAACGATACGAGAAGACACACACACACAAAAATAATGAGGTATTAATGATGAGGCAAGTCGACAGTACGATCCAACAGTAAGGGCCGATATGACGCTACACCAATTCTCCCTTTACCTATCTCGCTAAAGAGAGTTGTGCTTATGACTATTTTGGGGCAACATTTCTTCTTCCCCCAATTCTTTTACCTCATGCTCTCACCCTCTCTACTAAACCTTCTCCCACCCACCCCACACACCCCCAGCATGCAAGCGGGTGCTGCTAAACCTTCTCCCATCCCACACAACCCCAGCATGCAAACGGGTGCGTTTAAAAGACTAGCCAATCACGATGCTTGGCACGGGGCTCACGTTAAGGGCAGCACATTCTCGGGTGTGCCATTACAGGCACAGGTCGGCTGTTCTGTGTTCCCAGGGATGCTGTAAATGGGACGGGGCGGCCCGCGCGTCAGTGCGGTGTATAGCGTCCTCATGTGGATGGGTGTTAAGAGAGACGTGATCGACACCCACGCAAAAATGCTATCAGTCACGTGAAACCATGTCTACATCATGTCTCATGACTCTAATAAGATTATGCCACTTTGTTCTCGCTCGTCCGCTGATGAATCGACCGTAACGAATTTCAGAGGATGATAAAAACCTATTGTAGATAAAAGCTCTGGATGAATTCATTTGTGAATACAGCCACAGCCCTCGACTTTACAACCTGCATCCATTGCGTGACCGAGAACAAAAGAATGTTGGATGCTATAAAATCTTACATACTGGAGGTGTATAATATATATATATATATATATATATATATATATATATATATATATATATATATATATATATATATATATGAATGAAGTTCACAAAATAGGCGTGCTTAAATATGACTGAAGCTTAATCCTATTTACCATTATTACTGACAGAATCATAAAAGGAACAATACAGTACGTTGCTGGAACAAATTAGACCTGACAGATATTCCTCTGTAAAGGAAACATGTCTGTCCTTGTTAATAATCATTACAGATTTATTTTTTTTCTAAAGCCCAGTACAAAAGTTCCCACAGTCCTCTTCTCCTCTTCACCCTCACTTCTTGTTCCCAAGGGTTCATATCACCACCAGTTCCCATCAAATCTGATGTACAGAGATATCAAACCCAATTTTTTTTTTCTTTTCTTTTTTAAACAAGTTTTGAAATATTTTGCCCAAGTAACTCTCTTACAACGGAACACGATCTGCAAGTTGCGCGTGAAGGCCAATTGTTAACGCCACCACCAACTGACGGCACGTAGGTCTCATTACTATGATTCTAGCTGACCTTACACTAACCCCTACGAGAGAGTTGACTGCACGCGCGATCAACACGAGGAGCAAGCACACTACAATGAACATCCCAGGTTCCTCGCCACATCACGCATCCTCACATCTCCCTCAGGCACGGAGGGATGAGGAGCGATGGAGGTGGCAATGGTGATGACGGGAGTGGAGGTGACGCCAAGGAAGGAAGAGCAAGAGCAACGGGAAAGATGAAGAAGGGCAAGAAAAAAAAAAAGGTATACGGCTGAGAAAGAAAAAGGAAATCACACAGGCTGGGGGAAATCCAACGTACAGGAGACATGAGGGTTGATGAACCGTGTTGCATAATGCATAGACATGTCAGGATCGTCATTACCAAAGCTCCCTCATCGCTCATACAATATTGAAGAACCTGTTAGGCCAGCCGGGCACTGCGGCAGATGCACCAGCAAGATATACACACACACACACACACTCACAGTGACACACACACACACTCGTCACACATGTACCATGTGCACCATCTATATCTGAGAATCAGTCTATCTCTCCCCCAGCATGACAACCCAATCTTGATTCTCCCTTCCTCTCTAACTCTAAACCTCTGTTTATCGTGGACGAACTTGAACACAGATGAATTCCACTGAAAATAATATACATATATATATATATATATATATATATATATATATATATATATATATATATATATATATATATATATATATATATAAATAATTTTGTTGTCGAGGGCAAGCGAGACGCTTCGTGTTCGGGATTGAGCCATCAAAAATCCGAGATAATCCATCATACCGTTTCTCCTGAAGCGATTCTCTCTCTCTCTCTCTCTCTCTCTCTCTCTCTCTCTCTCTCTCTCTCTCTCTCTCTCTCTCACACACACACACACACATACACACACACGCACTACAGACATCGCCATCGACGATGAATTAAATACTGTAGACAGGGAAATGCATTCCTAGTAAATTAACAGCACGACGCATGCATGTTTTCCTGGCGCTACCACGCTGAAGCTGGGGGTAGCGATGGATGAAGGCAAGCACACACACACACACAAACATATATATACATATACATATATATTTACGCTGGAGGCTCCAGTCACGGACAAAAGCTCACATCAAGGATGGGAGTTGACTGACTTGTAAAGAGGTTACTGAACGGGGAAAAAGAAGAGAAAAGAAAAAGTATCAACAAATTTTGGAGGGAAGTGAAAAACCTGTCTTTTGAAATGTGCCAGGTCAATAGTTGTTGGGAGAAAGACATAGGAAGTCATGGAGTTCCACAGCTTCGAGGTGTAGGGAAAGAATTGGTTGTCAAAACAGCCCACCCTTATAGTGCAAACGGGTACACAGTAATCATATCATGCAACACTTTGGAAAGCTGTCCGTGATCTAGCTAATGATGGTGTGTGTGTGTGTGTATGTGTGTGTGTGTGTGTCCACAAAAGCAGCTAGCTCTCGAGATCAAAACCCAAGGCAATACCTACAGAAGAGGGAAAAGTGAACCGACATTGTGGCGGAGGGAAAGAGGGTTAAGTTCTGAAGTTAGTCTGGGAGAGTTGATATGTCAGACCGCTTTCGACACACTTACTTATCCACACCTTATCAGAGTACAAAGCAATCCAACTTAACTCTCTTAGTCTTTCTTCAATAATTAACCTTCCTGCCCTACACTGCATTGGTTCGCTCTTCCTCTTCTACAAATACTACTTTGGTTTCTGGTCCTGAGAACTGGGTGGCTGTGAACCCCCCTCTTCCCCCCATTTTCCAAACCAAGTAATGATTGGCAATCCATCGCCTCACATGCTTTCTGTGCACTCGCTGGCAACTCGAGGATATACCGTACTGATATGTAGTTCTTTACCCCCCTACACACCGTTAATCTTTGGAGCTCCACCTTATCATGTCTTTCCCGCACAAATAAAACCCGAACTTTTCAAAACGCAAGGTTTCCGCGTCCTCCTTGATTCTCGGGTTCTTTTTCCCTTTTCTTTTTCTAAGCATCAATCGTTTCAGCCTTTTTTCTTTTTTCTTTTCATATACCTTATCTAAGACCTAAGCTGGAAGAGGTCTTTCGTCCGAGTAAAAAAGTTTGTTTACGATGAATACTTCAGTGGAAGATAATAACAACAACAACAATAATAATAATAATAATAATAATAATAATAATAATGATAAAAATAATAATAATAATGATAAAAATAATAATAATAATAATAATAATGATAAAAATAACAATAATAATAATAATAATAATAATAATAATAATAATAATGATAAAAATAATAATAACAATAATAATAATAATAATAATAATAACAATAATAATAACAATAATAATAATGAATAAATGAATCTGACTGTCATACCGCCAATTCCTTGTCATAAAAACTCCTATTCGATGAAGCTGGAGTCCGGACAGAGGAGGAACGCCACCGCATCCCTCGGTGTAAACCGCCGCATTTCAACGGCGTCATCTGCTAACTGCCTCTGACTGCCTCGCATGTACGAAAAATAAACAAACACTGATGTGAGTCACACGGGATAGCACCAGGGATCCCAAGCTTGTCCGAGGTGTCTTAAGAGAACGAACCAACCAACACACCCTGGAGAAGAGACAAGAGGATCTTAGGGCGAGAGAAAAATATAAGCGGATCTGAATTCTTAAAGAAGGCATCGCAGTACGAATGGAGCAAACAAGAGAAAATCGCTCGTAGAGCAGGGGGGGTCAAGAGGCTCTTCCCTGGAATCTGTTGAATGTTGCGAAATTGCTATTTTTTTTTTTCCTTTCGGTAATTTTCATATGAAACAATAGAAAAAAAAAAAGCTTGGAACAAAGAACCACTTCCTAAAACCAGCCCTCGGATGGGGGGGATGAAAGGGACATATCATGTGTACTGTGGAAAAAAATAAAAGGACATAACATGTGAACTATGGAAAAAAAAAGACATAACATGTGAACTATGGAAAAATAAATGACATGTGTGAACTAGTTCTCATCAGTGGGTAAAATCAAGCGTCCCCCTTAACTCCGACTCCAGTCAGTGGCTGGGAAGTACATGAGTTTTACGAGGTGGAAGACAAGTGTTCAAATTCCATCAGCACTTGCCTCCATTCTTACCTCCAGTGCACCTCATGAATGACCATCACCTTACCATCTTCATCTAAAATACCTACTGAAGGAAATCATTTACCGCCCGTCAGTCCATTTTCTTCGCTATCTCATCACCTGACATGCACCCTGAATGACGATACAATCTCAAGAAAAAAATAAGTTTCTATGCTTATGATGAAAAACAAAAATATCCAGGCATAAACAAACTGTTCCACAAAAAAAACCCAAAAAACAGCCAACCAATGTGACAAGAGTACGTCATGATTCAAACTTCCACAGGCGTTTGCAAAATATGAGATCCAACGTCATTACGACACTACGTACCGTAACTAAATGGTAAAAGTCCTTGAATGGAGCACTGCTCACACACACCTGGAGTGGTTCTAGCTCCGCATCCTCACGTGAGAGGGAGAGTCGACTCTTAAAAAAGGTCTCCCAGGCTAACTCTAAAACATGACCCCCTTGCCCTACGCCGCAAAGATGATTCACTTTCCCTCTTCTATAGGTATTGCTCTGGTTTTTGCTCCAGAGAGTTGGCTGCTTGTGTAACCCCCCCCCCCCCCCTCACTTGCAAGACCAAGCAACACTCGACAAGCTCCTGCGTCACGTGATTACTGAGTGGCTGTTGGCAACTCAAGGGTGGGCCGTTTTGATAACTGTTTCTCTCCCTACGTCTCGTAGCAGAGAAACTCTCTACCCTCCTCTCATGTCTTTCCTAATAACTATGACCTGACACATTTTAAGACACGCTTTTCAATTCCTCCAAAATTCGCAACTACTTCGTCTCTTTCTTTTTCCCTTTCATTAATCTATCCATACTTCAATCAAGGCCCGACCTTGATGTGGACTTCTGTCCGTGACTGAAGCCTCCAATATAAATAAAGGCCAAACGTTGGAGTAACAGCCACAAGTGGCAACCTAATTCCCCCCAAAGTGCCGAAAATTTATCCACCAATTTCGTCACAAGTGACATAGATGTCAATTACGAGCGTCGTAAAAAAAAAAATTATGAGGCGATCATCAGGAAAAAATCATTCCTAATTTTCTCGAGGGTGGAACGAGGTTCACACAACCTCTGAAATCATACGCACTACAACAGCTAAAAAAAAAAAAAAGAAAAAAAAATGAAATAGGACCCCCTCTCCCTCCCTCATTACCAGCAATTTCAACACCAGATAAACTCCCCAAACAAAATGTTTCTTTAAGAAAAAAAAAAAAAAAGGCCTCCAGCTGCTTAACCAAAATGGCCATTACCCAAATGGCCGAGAAGAAACAGCACTATAAGCACCTCCGCACTAAATATAGTCTTAAAATTCGAGAGAACGGATATACAGAAACGAAAAAAAAAAATCTTAACTCAAAAATGGCCAAGTAATGCCTGATACAATCCACTAATCGGATGAAGAGAGAACTTTACTGACAAAAGTTATGAAAAAAACTTATTAAAAAAAAAAAATATCGCAATCACTGACCAATACGAATGAATTAAAACATAGATGTTGATGAGAGAGATAGAAAACGGGATTGTTTTAACCCCAGCTACTCTGGGGCCGCGTAAACAAGACACCGTGTAATATAGCACCATCACAGATCATCCGTGACCTTACACGAGTAGAAAAAAAGAAACTCTCCACCAGCGATCAGTAAGAGGTTAAACGACCCAAAACTCTCTCCACTAGATACCAACTACTCACTAAGGAATGAGAAACATGTGACCCATCCAAGAGAGAGAGAGAGAGAGAGAGAGAGAGAGAGAGAGAGAGAGAGAGAGAGAGAGAGAGAGAGAGAGAGAGAGAGAGCTGATAAGGTTCTAACCAGAGACTATCCTGAAGGAGGGATGATATCCACACACACACACACACACACACACACACACACACTCGACATCTCCCCAGAACTGACCAAGACATCGAGACATTGCCATGACTGATTAGAAACATAGAGAGATCTCACCATCTCCTCACAACTGACCATCATGTCGACAAAGAGCTATGGTTGACGACACCCCTTGCAAATAAATAAATAAACAAATAAACAAACCACCAAATTCGAAACAAAATCCACGGAAGGATTCATTGCCACAACAGACATCCTCGTAAGAAAACGTCACAGAGGAATTCAAACAGCGATCGACTTTTGGCTACACTTTCGTCCTCGCCCCGAAATCCGGGTCTCCCAATCAATAATTTCATGGGCAAAAGAACTAGCGTTTCTTGGTCGTCACGGAGACGCAAGTGACAACAGCAGCTTCTTCTTCTTACGAGACTTCGACGACTTTATTCTGAAAGAATGACCGATCTGGGTTCAACAATATGGAGAGATTCTTTCTCAATTTCTCAGACCTAAGCCTGGAGTCATTTCTGGATCAGGACCCGCGATGCCTCTCCCGTACTGAAAAGCAGTACCTAAATTGCATTAATTACAAAAATTACGAAACATCAAAACTGCCTTTTCTTCATTTTTTAAGGTTAAAGTGTCCAAACGCAAGAAATATCAACGAAACATTATCTACATGTCAAGGAAGGGTAAACCACATGGGATAAAACGTCTTATTTTCTTTTCATGGTATTGATAAAAGATATTACACGGAGGAAGACTAGGACGGTAAGGCATTGGTGAACCTGGAAGAATAGGAGTTAAGATGTTACTGGGTGTGGGTGCGCCTTTAGCCCAAATGTCTTACGTGTCCGGGAAACGTAGAGAGGAAAACTGGAGGAGTTTCTGATGGTTCTGGGGCATCTCTTCCAGCTTGTTATACCGTCCTAAGAGACGCCTTTCTGATGGTTCTGAGGTCTCCCTCCCAGCTTGGCATACTGTCCTGAGTGACGTCAACTGGTATATGGTGTGCTGAAGAACATGGAGGAAGCTGGGGGGGCCTACCGAGACGGTGGAGAGTAGGACGTGGTTGGAGGGGTGACTTAGGAGCATAAACACGGTCTTGTATTGGTTGTTGATGTGGTTGGAGGTTGCCCCAACTCTGGAGGTGTTTGTTAAGGGTGTTATAGAGGATATGAATAAAGTCCAGAGAGTTACTATCAATCATGACCCTAAAGTGTTAAGCTATAGACCGTTTTTTTTTTTCTCTCTGTCTCTCTCGAGGAGATCTGTTGAGGAGACATCTGTCCTATTTTTTGTGGTCTCTGGAACGCCCAAGGTAGGAAAGTGGAGGGTGGTGGAAGGCGCGTCCTCAGAGACCTAAGGTCTGGCTACACACGTTCACTGAGGACATCACAAATTTACGGAACGACACTGAACCGAAGCTCATTACTGATGATTGCGTTACCACCGACTAAGACGGAGGGTTTGGGGAAGTTAGTGATTAGGAGAGTCACAAGGGTCTTCGGCTTCTGTCTAGGATGCGACAGACAAAATCCAGGGAGCTGGCGAGCCAACGGGTGGTAAAGGAAGATCTTCATATCACCATACTACTGAGACTCGATGGAAAATAAAACGAACCCAATGAAATACAAAACTTGCTTTTGGGGAGTTGGGGATCCAGGCGATGGTGGACACTGGCTGCATGTCTCTTCTAAGAGACTGTTGAGCTTGATGACTTCAGTAGTGGAAGAGGGAGACGTATAATGTATTCTAATCAGTACGGCTTTCTTGACTGATGGAAGAAGGAATTGCTGCCCGGAGTACAAAAGCACAGATCTAGCAGGCTCAGGGTAGAACGCCTCAAATTTATGGATAACTGAATGGGAGAGGGTACAGGCTTGCGTACATGACTCGCTGCCACAGACTCCTGCACTGATTCTGAGGGTGATGGCACTGAAAGGAAGGTTGAGAAGCATTTTGTAGCATTTTTAATGATATATAATTACGCTGTCTATCATGTTCAAGTGCACGACTGCGTTCTACGGGAATTAAACCTATGTGTGAGTTTTCTAAGCAAAATATATTATAATAGTGAAGAGTTGATCTTATTAAAAGATAACGAACAAATTTGGACACAAATATCATAACATAAAGTACTACGGTTGTATACAACGAATATGAACTTCAAATTATAGTTTTCATAAAGAAAATGGATATTGTAGCGTCTGCTTTCTGAGCAGTAGGTTAAATCCAACACCAATTAAATGCGAAATATAAGACCTTTGTACCGCGCAATATAATCGCATTTACTCCCTGTATCTAACAGTCACTTTTAAGACTAATACAGAATATAATGAACACTAGCTAAGCTTCGACTTCTGGTGTTCAGGGGTAATTAATCTCTATGGAGAGAGAGAGAGAGAGAGAGAGAGAGAGAGAGAGAGAGAGAGAGAGAGAGAGAGAGAGAGAGAGAGAGAATTCCTATGTCTCGCACAGCAATACCTAAACTCCTAAAAATCTTTCCAGGTAAGATCCTGGACCGACATAGTTACCCTGGATGGACAACGAAGATAGTTCCCGTAGCGTTCAGTATATACCCCGGGTCCTAGTGAATCAATGGTCTGTGTTCGCTTGATATACTCTCTCCAGGAATCTTCCTCCACCTATCTGCCGAGACCATTCAGTCTCCACCTATCGAGATAAGGAACTTACATCATTATCATTGTTCTCCAGCAGATAAAACTCGTCACAGACCATCATGTTTTCTTTTATCTGGCTTTTCCATACATCCTGCCACGTCCCTTCCTTCATCCCCACGCCTATACCTCACTCCCTACACCTCCCTCCCTCCGACGCCTTCACCAAAACCTTCTCAGTCCTCTTTCAAGAAGGTCTCACTTCATTCGTCCCTTCAAGGAGGCCTCTTCCATCTCTTTCCAACACCGCCTTCATCAATTCTCTCCCAACTACTTTACCATTACGGTATACCTCACCTCCCAATCCGTTCGCCAATCATTCTCACCTCCCCTCCACCAACAGGTAATTCCATCACCACCACCATCCATCCAGCGACGCCTCTCCATCCTTCCACCGCCTCCATCCCCCCCCCCCCCCCCCAACCTAAACGGACACCTGCTCTCCTTCATCCGCCTGCTATCGTCGCCGTCCTTCACTCTCCAACACTTCCTCTCTCCACCTCAGGCCCGACACAGCACGAGTTCCCTCCCTCTCTACCTGTGCCTGATAGGACCGGATCCTTGACTATGCGAGGCGCGACGACGGTCCGGAAGCACAGACTCTTAAGAGGACCGGGAAAGCTTTCAGGTGATGGTGTGAGGCTCGGCTGGTGATTAACATGGCTGGATCACACGGGAGGGAAGGAGAGGCGGCGGGAGGAATTGAGTAGAGAGAAGACTGACAGTAGGAAATGGTAGATTCAGTGGATGAAAAGAGGGAAATATTTGGTGGGTGAGGAAGGAGGGAGCTAGTGGAGGAACAGGGATCTCGGTGTGTGTGTGATAGAGAGAGAGAGAGAGAGAGAGAGAGAGAGAGAGAGAGAGAGAGAGAGAGAGAGAGAGAGAGAGAGGAGAGAGAGAGAATGTACGAACGTTATTCTTCGTTCTGAACACATCTGGATACCAATGGTAAACGTCAAAGAGACAACATCTACCCTGTAAATCAATAAGGTTTTACCATCTAAATCTGGACACGAATTGCAAACGCGAGAGACAATAAATAACTCCCTCGTAAATCATTAAGATTCTACCATCTAAATATGGATACAACTTGTAAACGTCAGTGGCAAACATCTCCCCTGTAAATCGTTAACATCTCCCCAGTAAATCGTTAACATCTCCCCAGTAAATCGTTAACATCTCCCCAGTAAATCGTTAACATCTCCCCAGTAAATCGTTAACATCTCCCCAGTAAATCGTTAACATCTCCCCAGTAAATCGTTAACATCTCCCCTGTAAATCGTTAACATCTCCCCTGTAAATCGTTAACATCTCCTCTGTAAATCGTTAACATCTCCCCTGTAAATCGTGAGGTTCTACCATCTAAACATGGATACAACTTGTAAACTTCAGTGACCACAAAAACCTAGTAAATCATTACGGTTCTACCATCTTTAATCAAGGGCACCGTACAGGCAGCGCCACCGTGTTCGCTATTAAGATTCGTTTACCTTAAACACCTAAAAAAAAAAAAAACTTTTCAATTCTTTTTTTTTCTGTTTTTTCGAAGAGGAATACTGATCACAATACGAACACTGAGGGCAATCATGAACCTTCCAAACAACTGACCTAAGGCCGAAAATAACCAACCAATCCTTTTAAACACATCATGCGAAAAAAGAAAAAAATAAATCAAATCTATGATACCCTACAATCTCAAAAAAAAAAAAAAAAACTCCCGCTTACGCGTCGTACATCATATATGGCGAGGCTGGAGGCCGATCAACTACCCATCTGGCCCTGAAACAATTAGAAAGTATTTAAGCCCTCGGAGTCAACCTACGGGAGATGAAAAGGGTGGAGCATGAAGAGCGAAATGTTCTCAACCTAACATTTCCCCATACGCTCAAAATGCTAACACCATTTCCCCAGGCTCTGAACTCGTATCGAAGCACCATTACCTTCAATTTCCAGACATTTACTTCCTAACAACTAATAAAATTCTGTCATTTTCATGATGTATATATATATATATATATATATATATATATATATATATATATATATATATATATATATATATATACACACACACACAAAATCACAACGGACACGTGATTTTATAAAGTCTGGAAAAAAATGAAATGGAAAAGGAAACACGAGATCCTGAGCGCTTTCGTGTATTAACACATCTTCAAGGGACAGTTATTGTAACTGTCCTCTGAGGAGGTGTTAAAACACACGAAAGTGCTCAAAATCTCGTGTTTCCTTTTCCATGTTTTTTTTTCAGCATTATATATATATATATATATATATATATATATATATATATATATATATACATACATCAGCTTAATGGAGCAAAAAACCATATTTCAGTTCTCTGCTCTTCTGCTGGAAGCAGAAAGTTTGCACCAGTGGGAGATGGTAAGTTCCACAACTTGGTCCTCCGTGTTATTCCCCAGGCCACAGGTGTGTGTCTGTACCCTACTGGTTACTGCAAAATTCTCGTGCACCGTTCCGCTCGTAAATTAAGTCCGATTGTGAAGCCAGGCAATTAATCTCTCTCTCTCTCTCTCTCTCTCTCTCTCTCTCTCTCTCTCTCTCTCTCTCTCTCTCTCTCCTGTAGTATTCCTTTTTTTTTTTTGTCGCCATTTCGCGAATTCCTGCCCAAAGGCAACGTACGTCCAGACCTTAACGGCGCAATTCAAATCGGAATACCTAAAGAAACAGCCATCCAACAGCAGATGAGTATTGCTGGCTGGGAGGAGTGTGTACCTTATTCAAATAGTGAAAAAAAAAACACCAGCTTTCAAGAGTGTCATCACATCTCATATGGGAATATGAATGCAAAGGATATGCTTAATCATGCAAGTATGAACAAGTGGTAAGTGAAGAGGTTCACAGCGTTGTGTGAGCAAGGGACACATACATCGTGAGGCAGTGTGTGTGTGTGTGTGTGTGTGTGTGTGTGTGTGTGTGTGTGTGTGTGTGTGTGTGTGTGTGTGTGTGTGTGGCTTAAGAATAATCCTTAACCAATGAGGGCGTTTAAACGACTTTCGGCTGGTGGATACGTGTGACGTTGAAGGCCTTAACACCACCCTGGCAGACGAGAGATTTATATCCCACACAGAAAACCACCAACAATCAACCAATTATATACTTAAAAAAAAGAAATAACACTACTTCCATAGCCAATAGCAACTGTAGTTATAGCACAACATTTCAGCACCTGACTTTATGGATTCTTGTCATTACTATTAACGTCTAGGACGACAAAACTTGCCAGACTTACCCTAGGAAGATGCTGTCGTGGGAGTGCGAGTGGAAGGCTGGAATCCTTAGCTTGGGCAGAACGATGGTCTTCCCCTTTCGAGTCCTCACCGTGAAGGTCGAGGAGAAGTGGAGCTCCGGCGTGGGGTTGTGGGGCGAGAGGATCGTGAGACCTCGACTCTCTGGAGGCCCCATCAGAGGCGTCAGGCCCCCGCCGCTGCTGCCTGAAGAAGGGACCCCAAGGTCATGAAAAGAAGGGACTTTCAATTCCATGGAAGCTATAATGGAGTTGCGGTCCGGCGTTCGAGTGATCGTCCGGGATTTCGACCGCGGACTATCAGGGCAGCGAAAGGAAGTCCCAACGAGTTTCGAAGACTCGGAGTACTTGAAGTTCGAACTTTCGGCCACACTGAAAGTCGACGTCTCTGGAATGCTCCCGATTCCGTGGGTGATGTTCCTGTGCGTGGACGTGGATCCTTCGTGGATTTTGAACTTGAAACTCTCATGGTACTTGAACTTCTCCTGCCCATGAGCCTTGAACCGCGGGCTCTCGGGAGTTCGATCTCTACAAGAAGCGCCTTCGGGTTCGGTGAACTTGACGGTGTGCTTTGGACTTGCCGAAGACGACGCCGTCGAACTGGCCGAATGGTGCCTCCCTTTCCCCAAGATGCTGACGGGCTCTGTGGTGAGCGAAGCCGACGTGTGGAAGGTGCTGGCGCTGCTCATCGTGTGCGTCTGCACGGCGCCCCCGAAACCCGAGGTGACGTAAGTACGGCCTCGCGATGACAGAAGCTCGCCAGGCTTGGGGCATAATATAGGGAGGGAGACGGCGCCTTCGTCCGTGTGTTCGCCTGGGGTTGCCATAGTGATTGTTCGACAGCGTGAACAAATCAGGCTCGATGATCAACGGGCCAGTGCCACAGCTGCTGCTGCTGCCACCACTACCACCAACACACCTTAACTGGTTATATTCAAAGGACGAAATATCTTCCTGTTGAAGTCTCTATCTTGCCCATTAAATTCCTATCACTATGTATTCTAACAGTAAACACTCTTTCTTTTTTTCCTTATTATACCGATTCAATTTGCATAAACAAACCGTATGTATTTTTTGAGCTATTTTTTTTTTCAATCTTTCACATTAGTTATCCCTGAAAACAATAAGGATTTTACAAAAATTGTTCACGAGATACATAAATATATATATACGTCAGCTGCTATACTCTGAGTTCGAGTGAGAATTACCAGGAAACAAAAGCAGTGGCTGACTAATGGTTATTCCCGGGTCAAAATAAAATTCAGGCAATCTTTTGTTGCAGGACAAAGTCCGGGATAGGGGTACATCACAGTCAGTAATGGCAAAACAAGATGCAGCGGAGAAGTGAAAGTTGCTAAATATTACAGGAAATCTTATCACCTGGCAGAGCATAACAGACGACAACTTTTCACTGCTAATCAAACTGGACACAAGAGGGAAGTGATATAATTCTCTGAAAAAAAAAGAAAATAAAAAAAGTCGTAAATTCAAATCGAATGAGAGGGAGGAGGATACAAGGAGGTGAAAGGATGTAGTAAAGACGCTTTGAGTGTTTTTTTGAGGGGGGAGCCTGAACATGAAGGGATCCAGTGATTTGGAGCGATGTGGTACAGAGGGAGCGACGCGCTGTCAAAGCGCATATTGAAGCGATCTGGGGAAATCATCATACCATGTGGGTCTAGCTTTGGAGGAGAGGGGGCTTTGATTTCAGCGCATTAAAACATGACAGGTTGAGAGCGGCGGATGTGACCGAATGAGGCCATTTCTTCGTTTGCTCCAGGAGCTCGCAAGGGAAACTGCGATCGAGTATATATATATATATATATATATATATATATATATATATATATATATATATATATATATATATATATATATTACGCAGAAGAAAAAGAACGCACAAAGGAAAGCTCCTTAAAGCATTTCACAGTCGACAGATTTTCAAAACTTGTCATCATTCTGTTGCCAAGTTCGACTTCAATTTGAATTACCCTTGAAGCCAAACGTAACTGTTTCGAAACGCTTAATAACCCCCACGAATACAACTTTGAATTCAACACTGAATTCACTCTCACGCGCTATCAGATTCGCCCTGGGCCGCACTGTCAGGCCACGTCTGCCAGGGAGGAACGTTTTAACATTTCACTGCTAATAGTTTCAACTGCAGTGACGCATCGCTGAAATTCACAAGGGCCAGCGTTCTGTACGACAAGTAACTGTGTTATCTGAGCCCAGAGGCTTTGATGTCTACAGGAGTCCTTAAGGCCAGTGGGGTCTCAAAGTTCATGGGTTTCTAAGGTCATTTTGGTCTCTGAGGCCACAGGTGTCTGGTCCACAGGTTTCTAGGGTAATTTCAGTCTCTGAGGCTACCGGTTTCTGGTCTACTGGTCTTTAGTTCCAGAGGTTTCAAAGTTCAGTCTGGTCTCTAAGGTCAGCGGCCTCCGGTTAAGTGGTCTCTAGGTCCAATGGCTGCTACTTCCAATGGTCTCTAAGGTCAGTTGTTATTGGCCCAGCGGTCTCTACGGTCATCTGTCAATGGTCAAGCGGTCTCTTCAGTACAGAGGCCTCTAGTTCCGGTAGACCCCAGGACCAGTGGTCTTTGGGTTCACTAGTCCCTAACCTAATAGTTTCCAAGACCAGCGGTCTCTGTACCAATAGTTTCCAGAGACCAGTGATCTCTAGGGTCATTGTGGTCTCTAGTTCTAGTGGTATTTCTATATCAAGCATCGTCGAAGGCCCAGTGGTCTTTAATTCCAGTGATCGCTAAGGCAAACTTGCCTATAGATCCAGTGGGTCTCCGGAACCAGGGGTCAGATCCAGTGGGTCTCTGGAAGCAGTGGCCAGATCCAGTGGGTCTCTGGAAGCAGTGGCCAGATCCAGTGGGTCTCTGGAAGCAGTGGCCAGATCCAGTGGGGTCTCTGGAGCCAGTGGTCAGATCCAGTGGGGTCTCTGGAGCCAGTGAGTCAAATCCAAAGGGTCTCTGGAGCCAGTGGTCCCAAGGACCAGGGTGGTCCGTAAAGCCACTCTACCTAAGGCTCCGTATTTGTCCCTAACTCACAAGACTGCCGACTCCCAAGCACCTACACGTTGTACATGGTGCATCTCGCCTGGCTGCTTATATGGAGGTTTCCATGAAGGGACATTAGCCTTAACTAAGGCAAATGGAATGCTCTTGTAACGTAATGAGTTGAGTAAACAGCGTTCCCGGTAGGGGTGGAAAAAGAGAGCTACAGCTACGGCCAACAAAAAGCCTTGAGTCACCTACTGACCTAACCTAACCTGACCTCCGCCGCTCTTCCGGGATGGTTACGAAAGCATGTGTACGTGTGTTTGTGCGTGGGAAAGGTTTCAGGTTATCCGAATAGACAGTGCCAACGCCAGCCACGGGGAGGAGGAGGAGAGAGGAGGAGGAGGGTGCAGGCGGGAGGCGTTCCAGATCCCCTATTATATAGAACATTAGCTGGACCTTATTACTTCGTCATGTATCGTACGTGCAGTGAATTACTCTTGAAAGGCCGATACAGGACGTGTGACTCTCATAAAAAGACATTACTGTGCTGTTCATAAAGATCATACATAAACTTGCTTACTCTAACTCTACCTCTCTTTTTCACACACACACACACACACACACACACACCATGTTTCCAAAAAACGCATCCCGCAAGGCGAGGATGCGAGCACACTCCCGCTGCATTTCAAATGACCTATTCATTTTCTGAAGGCGAAGAACCGCTGGCTCCCTCAACTGCCCACATGCAGGCTGTGCACGTACGTGCCTCATGCATTTTCATTCTGTGCATGGGATCAAATGGTCATCCCCAGCTTGTGCAACTAACCCACAGCCAGGGGAAAGCGAGTACACCAGTGCCACTGTACATACACTCATGTACAGTGGAGGACGCATCACCAATGGTGGTCCATGACGCCGTTATCTTCTCGAGGAGAGAAGCAGTTAACACCTGGAAGGAGGAGCGTATGGCCGAGGGACACGACAGGATGGTTACCACCCGAACGACAACACAAGCTTTGAGGTGCGTATTCTGGCTGGGTTCGAAACGTCCGTCTCCCTGATTCATGCGAGTGCTAATGACCTAAACAAGTGAATTCAGAATATATGTGTTCCCTGGATTGTGAGGGCAATTGCTTGTGTGTGTGTGTGTGTGTGAGTGTGTGTATATATATATATATATATATATATATATATATATATATATATATATATATATATATATATACATATATACTCCTCACGCTTTCCTACGAGCGATAAACTACGTAACTAGCGCCAAGTATTCATGGTTGTACCTACGTAGGTATAAAAATATTTTAATGCTACGTTTGCTGATCTGAGAATATTACTCTTCTGCAGGAAGAGTAATATAATATAACATTCTCACATAAGTGGGAGAATGGAGTCGAACGAGACACTAAAGTGAGTGTATATCCATAACTGTGTCATCTATTGACAAGGAGGGGAGAGTGACGCTGTCTATCAGTCCACCTGACCGAGAGGTGGCCATCGGTAAACCCCTCGCTCGTACTAACAGCAGCTGACAAGTGTGGCGTCGAGTGCCAGTGGCCATTACAGGATGTCCAGTGTCATTACTGCCCAGAGGCGAGTGTCTGGGACACCATGGGCCTTCAAACTCTCTCTCTCTCTCTCTCTCTCTCTCTCTCTCTCTCTCTCCGCCTGACCACACTACCGAGTCACGTTCCAGGAACGATTAAGACACCACCCGCAGTGGGCGTGTTTGCTTCACCACTGATGGAAGAGGTTGATGACAACCTTGGCTGATGGCTTTTAAAAAAAAAGTCTAGAATGATTTTAAAGCCCGGGTGAGGGAGGCCAGCAGAAAGATGGTGAGGCGAGGGCGAAGGTGAGGGTTGTCGACTCCAGCAATGGCTGCGAGTGTAGATTTTTTTTAAAAGCGTGGGTGTGAGAGGGCGCGTCATGGTTTGTGTGTGTGTGTGTGTGTGTGTGTGTGTGTGTGTGTGTGTAACAGGAAGGATGTTTTACACTCGTGCTGCCCCGTCACTTAACCTTGTGTATACGTACCAAGTCTTTACTCCAACACACACACACACACACACACACACACACACACACACACACGCCCATATACAACCTCATAATTACATAGGAACACATGTCTACATACCCGGGGCCAAGCTAGCGCACCTCGACCCCCCCCCCCCCCCCCCCACACACACACAGGCTAAGCCTAATCCTGGGCTGGATGCGTGTGTGTGTGTGTGTGTGTGTGTGTGGGCGCAGATATACTAGGGTAAGAGTGGTTGCATTAGCCTTGATGTGAGGGCGGGAGTGAGCGGCTGCGGCCAGCGGAGGATAGGTACACAGGGGGCTGTACTAGCACTGCTGTGTGTGTGTGTGGGCGGGGAAGTAGCGGCACAAGTGTGTGTGTGTGTGTGTGGACACAGGTGTGCACCCCTGGGGTTGCCAGAGGCGGGTGTTTCCGTGGGTGCGGATGTGCGACCGTCAGCGTAGACAAAGACATACATACATACATACGTGTGTGTGTGCGACGCAGACACGTACGTGTGTGTGTGTGTGTGTGGGGCGTGGAGAAGTAGGAGTAAAGTATACACACACACACACACACACACACACACGTGGAAAGTGTTGCGTAAGGCTGTTGTAAATACTGGGAGTGGAGGATCCCACACCCCCTGCATCATCATCATCATCATCATGTGCTGCTCTTGCTGGCCTTGCCTGCTCAAGTCAGTTGTGTATTGTCAAGGCCATCTCCATCCCTACCAGCCTCTCCTCCACACCTCTCCTCCTCCTCTCAACATACGTTCGTCCGTGTGATCATACCAGTCACCATCCTTTCACAATCACCTGCCCCTCCAGATCCTAGACTCTCAAATGTATCTCCGTAAGTTACGCCACGTAGGTGCCAAACGAGAACGTAGCGAAGCTGTTTCAGCGTCTCGTAAAGGGGAGATCTGCTCCTCTCTGGTCCCCAAGAACTTGTATGCACAACTCTGCAACAGTTTAAGGCACACACACACGCGATATCATCCTAATCTAAAGAAAAGAACACTTGCTTTAATATACAATCCTTCCCTAGACGCCCATAAACCTCCACCCACAAAAAATAAAATGCGCTTGATACAAATGCTCAGGAAAGAATGTAGCAAACCGCACTTCCACACACATATCAGAACGACACACAATGGTTCTAAGGAGATAATACATATTTCTTCGTGTAATCCAACGTTTGGCTACAGAAAGTAAGCTTTTATGCTTAAGGCCTACGAAGATCCTAGCGAGCACGCACGTCATACAACTAAAAACATCTTATCTGTCAAACCTGTATGACGTAGGTAGGACACAACTAGCAGTTTCCCCTGACTTAAGAGGAAAAAGGAAAATGCTCTATTACCAGTGCATAAATTTACGTAGGCTTACATCTGACACCAGAGATGAGTCAGGACCCGACATTCAACTAATTTTTTTTGGTCCTTATAGGTTAAAACACGCATCGACACCAGTCTTCCAATAATATCCTCTTTTGTTATATTCCCACTGTGCTTTTCTGTCGTAATATGTTACACTATACATTTATCCAGCCAAAGATTACTCATCGTCTTAACATCATGTGAGGTAATTCGTCTGTAAATAAGTTTTTGCCAACCTCTTTGCATCATATCAAACATGTAAAAGGCTCTTAAAGTTTACAAAAAATTCTGGATTGAACATCAACGTTGTTGACCATGAATCACACACGGGCCCGTTCAGATTCGAATCCTGGGCGTGTCAGTCAGACCAAAGCCAACCCAGCTGTTTATTCTCTCCTTGGGGTTAGACGATCAATTTCGTGGCATGACGTACACCCTCAAATAAAAAGCTCTCTGCTTCTAGAAGCTTTCATCCAAAAACTATATATTTTTAGACCCTTCACAAGGCACCTTTATCAACATCATCATATGCTTTCTCCAGATCCATAAATGCCACGTACAAATCTATCTATCTGGCGTCCTAGCTACATCTCTTCGTTGTATATCAACTGACTTATGTTTCTTTCTTGTGTCTCCCCTGATGGTGTGATCATTACACGAAAGTGCACTTGGGAACTTATCGTGTTTCATTTTCCCCGTGGGCTCATAGGAATATCTTGATCACGCGCAAAATTGTGATCCTTTCCAATATATATATATATATATATATATATATATATATATATATATATATATATATATATATATATATACACAATCAACGCGGTCAGTCTTTCTTCAGAAATTAAACTGCAATCTCATCCACTCCAGCCGCTTGCCACACTTCGTCCTATACGCAAGGCTTTCGCCAACACCTTTCCCGTTTTCACCAAACCACTTGTATTGACTCTCTCACCTCGCACACTTCCACATACGAAACGCCTGCCTCACATCTGCTAGTCTATCATCAAACACATTCAAGACCCTTGAAAATACTCACTCCATTTCTTCCTCACCTCAATCCGTCATCACTTTCCTTTCAGCTCCCTTCCCTGATGATACACACACACACACATTATATATATATAAATATATATATATATATATATATATATATATATATATATATATATATATATATATATATATATATATATATATATATATATATATATATACCCCAACACACGAAATCGATGCCCAAGATGGAATCTGGGGAGCCACTCAGCTGCCAGTCGAGTCAGCTGGCTGAGTCAGGTACACGAGATCTTGATCAAAGATCCAACAGGTTCACGTGTTCCGTTGTGTGTACGTGTTGTGTAACGTGTGTAAATACAGACGTTACTCCTGGGGACGCGATGTTCACAATGGCCGAACAGGGGATTTGGAAACAAATGTCTTCCCATTAAAAGCTTCTTTGTATGCGTTTATATATATATATATATATATATATATATATATATATATATATATATATATATATATATATATATACATCATCCCACAGGATTTGGGGAGGCAGAGACATCAAGCTTTGCCTCTGACGTTAAATCCCTCGAAATTCCCACAACCCCAGTTCTCTCTCTCTCTCTCTCTCTCTCTCTCTCTCTCTCTCTCTCTCTCTCTCTCTCTCTCTCTCTCTCTCTCTCCCTGTGTCTTTGGCCACGCTCACCATTAATAATAATAATCACGGAGGGACAAGGCTTCAGTCATTAACTAGTTGGTTTTGAGCACCAAATAAAAAAGACTTTAATGCGATCAACACGCACCTCTTTGTGGAAGCAGACGCAACAATTACGTCCACAAGGAGAGAGAGAGAGAGAGAGAGAGAGAGAGAGAGAGAGAGAGAGAGAGAGAGAGAGAGAGAGAGAATGGTGATGGTCTAAGAGGAAGGGAGAAAAGAGGGAGAAGGGTGTTAAAGGGCTGAAGGGTTTGACTGGTAGGAGGAGAAGGTGAGGGGGTGGCTTAACGAGGAAGGGGGGAGGAGGGGAATATGTGGTCCTCTGGACCATGGCTACTGGGAAAACGTATGTATGGAAACACTGCCAGAGTCAACAAGTCTTGATGGTAAGGTCATGGTCGCGCGACGTCGGCGGGCGGGTGTCACCCCGAACACGCCGGTGAGGAACGGTTGGCGTGGGTGGGGAGGGAACTTCTGCTTCAGTGGAGGAACCTAATAGGGATGGCTGGTTCATAAAGAAAGGACGTAATAAGGATAACTGGTTTCACAGGGAAGGGAGGTAATAGGGGTGATTGCCTCAATAGAGAAGGAACGAAAGAGCGATGGAACCTGATAGGAGTGACTGTTTACGGAGAGGAGGTGAGTAGGGGAACAGAGATGACTGGTTACAGGGAAGGAAGGTGAAAAACATGGCTGGCTAGAGGGAGGAATTGTATCCCAGATTAAAGAATGATGACAGAGTTATAGTAGTAGTATTAGTAGTAGTAGTAGTAGTAGTAGTATTAGTAGTAGTGGTAGTACTAGTAGTAGTAGTAGTAGTAGTAGTTGTAGTTAAAATAGTGGTACTAGCATGAAGTAGTTGCAGTAGCAGTAGTAGGAGCAGTAGATGGCGTTACATGTCTCTGTAGGGAGCGTCTGGAGAGGCAATGTCGGTTCGAAGGATTACTGGCGGACGTGTTTTTTTGTTAAGGACGATGAAAGACGAGATGGGAGGACGGTGAGAGGTATGAGGAACGAGACGTGGGGGTGGTGAGAGGCATGGCACAGGTGAGACGGGGAAGAGGATGAAGAGAGGCATAGCCGGTGAGACACAGAGGATTAGTTAGCAGGCACAGCAAACGAGACGGGAGACAGGACGTCAAGGAAGCCCTGTACGAGAGAAGGAAGTCATGAGATGGAACACTGGGAGAGAGAGAGAGAGAGAGAGAGAGAGAGAGAGAGAGAGAGAGAGAGAGAGAGAGAGAGAGAGAGAGAGAGAGAGAGAGTACTGAAGACAACAGGCTCCATCAAATACACACACACACACACACACACACACACACACACACACACACTGCAGGAACAATGGAATGAGGTTAATCTCGAGGCTTTAACCTCCCTCTCAAGGAGACAGACAAGGGGGGCCACACAGCCACAGAAATGCTAATGGGACACTTCACGCGTCGCTACACACGTCGAACGAGGGAAAGAGCAATGATGATCGCTCAAGACATCATCTTACATACATCTTAGAAAAACCTCATCCTGTGCATTATCATATATTTATTTAGCTATTATACTTTGTCGCTGTTTCCCGCGTTAGCGAGGTAGCGCAAGGAAACAGACGAAAGAATGGCCCAACCCACCCACATACACATGTATATACATAAATGCCCACACACGCACATATACATACCTATACATTTCAACGTATATATATATATATATATATATATATATATATATATATATATATATATATATATATATATATATATGTGTGTGTGTGTGTGTGTGTGTCTATACATCCACAGTGATCTCCCATTTTCCTACTTTCTGTCTAAAATATAAGATATTTATCTCAAAACACACAATCTTAAAGATCTGCGTTTTACACTGAAATCACGCTAATGAATTTTAACATGGCGAATGCTGTCCATGTCTAAAGTTCACTATATAGAAAAATTACAAGCGAGACATTCTGCCAGACAGCAGGAAGCGTTGGCACGTCTTCCTCTCCACGATTAAATAAAGTCCTGCACCACACCAACAGACGCTTGTTAAATTCGAGCAGGCGCTGTTAAGATTCTGCAACGCACCGGGGAGAAAAGGTGCCACAACCTGCACTCTTTAAATGTTGTGAAATTCCGCACTTAAACGCTCGGCCGTGGCTATGATGTCCTACGCCACGACGTGATCAAAATGGTTCGGGGCTGCACAAGGGACGGAAAAAAAGACAAAAAAATCGCTGTTGCATTTTGAACTTCACGAATAACTGTTTCGTCTCCCGGCACGACACAAAATGCTATCATTAAAGTCCACTTTTCCTCCCCCCCGAAGACACCACACCCGTCGTTCGTCTGTCGTTTAGCGCCTCGACGTAAGAGCGAATGCTAAATACCCCAGACCAGTAGTGTTTCTAAATTGGATCCCGTGCAGTACCGTGGCTCCAAACGAAAGCTTAATGAGGATAAACCCTCTGCGTGATGAGGATTAACACATTTTATAATGAGGATTAACACTCTCTGTAATGAGGATTCATACTATGATATATTCTTTTTTTGGAGGCTTGGGAGATTCAAATCATCGTATAAATGAACCTCATAAACCACATGCCTACAGAGTACGGTAAATGTAAATTACAAACAGATGAATGTCAAATGTTGCTCGAGTTCCATTTGCCTTAAACCGTCAAAGGTCTCCACCTCTTGGACCAATGGACTGAGGTAATCTTTCTATATGACAAAGGCTCCGTGAGTTCATAAGAGTCTGAGGAGGGGAAAAAAAAAAAAAAAGGAAACCTACCCAAATCTACAGTCACAAAATACTGTTAAAATTCCGGCCCGTACTAGCTCAAGCGGTCGAAAATCCTGCGTTGCATGGGCATTTGCTGTTTGTTAAAACTCGTCGTCACACACAAGACAAATATTCTCAAAACTCACACCGCAGCAGCGAAAAGCTGCTCAAAACCACATCAAACGGAGATCCGGGCTTTTGTTCTACATCCGATGAGCTTTTGAGTTGCCCTCCCTCCCTCCCTCCAACCAAAAAAAAAGAAAACAACTCGATACACGAACGAAATTTTTTTTTTTTTTTTTTTCACCGACGCGCGCGCAAGAAAATGCAGCGGGTCGTCCATAGGAACCAGGAGGGGTTCATGATGCCATCAGACCAAGGCTATTCAACAGGTGTGCCGACGAGAGAGAGAGAGAGAGAGAGAGAGAGAGAGAGAGAGAGAGAGAGAGAGAGAGAGAGAGAGAGAGAGAGAGAGAGAGAGGAGGGGGCTTCTTCAAGCGGGAGGAGGAGGAGGAGGAGGAGGAGGAGGAGGAGGAGGAGGAGGAGGAGAAGGAGTAGGTGTTGGCGGTCGTGGTGTGAACGTAATACCGAGACATTAGCAGGTTGTGGCGCTGACTGGACGTGGCTCGACAGTCGCTGCATGTCAGGGGAGATGATGTTATATTCTATAGGCCAAAAAGAAAAAAAAAAACCTATTCTAGAAAAAAAAAAAGGGGGGACAGGTCACTCATATGTGGGAAAATTTATGAGATGCTCTTTGTCTCATTTCTCTGTGGTGGGTAATAGTTGGTGAATGCGTCCCACGTAAATGCGGGGTAATGCGGATGAGGAACAGCGAGAGAAGGACCAGATATGAATATATAAAAGGAAAATAAGTTGCAGGTATCTGTATGTGAGTGCCTGTGTGTGTGTGTGTGTGTGTGTGTGCGTGTGTGTGTGAGGGTTTGAGGAGGAGGGGGGGGGGGAAATTGACCGTTCCTAACCTGTCGCCAAAAAAAAGAGTAAAGGAGGAAAAAAAAAATATCTGCTGGAAAATTCTGAAGAGTAAAGAAGGAAAAAAAAAAAATCTGTCCGCTGGACAATTCTTACCATACTCTTCGAATACATGTTCAAGGATATACTTAGCAAGGCTTTCACATCACGCAATAGGTCAAAACTAGAATGGGCCTTGTAAAGTTTGGTCACAGCGCTTTATAGAGAAGTATAAAAGATCTAATGGAGAAGGTACAGATGAGGGCGAACAATGTAGGTAGGTATGAGAATGGCAAGAGAGGAGAGTCACTAAGAGCGATCAGAGTTGTCGAATGTAATATTCGCTCTTCAAGGAAGAAGATTGAAGGGTGATTTGATCACGACCTTTCAAAGTTCCGAACACCTGTCTGACGAAGTCAACAGAAAACTGGGCGTCGGAGGATGCTAAGAATGGGACAACCACAAAGTTAGATATGATGTAAATAAACATCTAATGATAGTGGGGGGGCGGAGTGGATTTACTGTATATGGACAGAAGAGAGACATATAAATAGTTGTATGAGGGTAGAAAAGGTAGAAAGAAAAATAGGATCCCATGGGTGCAAAATTTCCTTTCCGTAGAGAGCGAAAAGGTGTTTCCACACACACACACACACACACACACACAGACACACACACACACACACACACACACACACACACACACTTTTTAATAACCCCAGATCTCGTTTCCATGGGCTGCTTCGGCAAGACAACATCGTACTAAAAGGAACAAGTTCTTGTTGAAAATCACCTCACTCTAAAGCAGTCCACATCCCTGCTGCTGCACGCAGCGCAGAATTGCAGCTTCAAGAGCTCCTGGAAACGAGGCCCTGGAGTAACAACGGAACCATTGTAAGAAAGGGTTGTGGGGCAATTATGATTAAATCGAATATATGTCAGTAGGGGATACCACGAGTCGCGCACGGAATGAGGCGAACTGAAAGCTCTGTGGTTTACAGTGGACGACGCCCTGTGGCTGGACTGAACCAGGGCATATGAACCGGTCAAGGGGAACCCAATGGATAAGGGGCGTTGGGCCTGGTTCTAGATACGGGGATTGGGTCTCGGTACATACGCATGATAGGGAGCGAGTCAGTGGATGCGAGCGAACGAGGGCCATTCTTCGCCTTCGCCTGACCCTAACCTGGGACACAGCGAACACACACACACACACACACACACACAATCACATCCTCTCCTCTCCAAACGACCATTAATTCCGTGCGAGAGGTACACAGCTACCTGAGAAAGAAAGAAAAAGGTGGGGCCCCTCTGGCCAGGTACAACGAGCTTAAGAAGCTCGGAGTACGAAAGAGAGAGAGAGAGAGAGAGAGAGAGAGAGAGAGAGAGAGAGAGAGAGAGAGAGAGAGAGAGAGAGAGAGGCGTGGGGGGGGGGGCAGAACACAAGACCGTGGCGCAGTATTGATCCCGCGTGTCATCCGTCCACCAACTCTCCTGTCACCTCACTGTCATTCACCCACCCGTCATCACCACCTGTATGACGACGTTGACGGATTCAACATTTTTTTTTTTCTATATTTCATAAACCTATTTCTCGTCCTCCTCTCTCTCTCTCTCTCTCTCTCTCTCTCTCTCTCTCTCTCTCTCTCTCTCTCTCTCTCTCTCTGACACTCTGAGCACAGGTGTGATCATTATGAGTGTGTGTGTGTGTGTGTGTGGAACACCTGAAGACCCGCGTCAGACTCCCAGAAGGCGATAAGTATCCCTTCTCCTTTTACCTGCCAACATTAGCCCACTCTCCTCTTCCACTCCCGACTCTGACTCTCTCTCTCTCTCTCTCTCTCTCTCTCTCTCTCTCTCTCTCACACACACACACACACACACACTCACTCGTCTGTCATCCCTCTCGCGCCACTCTCTTCCCAACACACACACACACACACACACACACGCACCTTAAAAAGCTTGAGGAGTTATGCCTCTTTTGGCTGACTGGCTTCCCTACTTCTTCCCCGTCCACTTACACGTATATGGCCAGGCGTTCCCCCCACGAACAGCATTGTACACCCTATGCACGTCACCTTCAGCTCACAATGTCTGGCACAGAACCGTCTCAGCTCACAACGTCTAGCACAGAACCGTCTCAGCTCACAACGTCTAGCACAGAACCGTCTCAGCTCACAACGTCTGGCACAGAACCGTCTCAGCTCACAACGTCTAGCACAGAACCGTCTCAGCTCACAACGTCTGGCACAGAACCGTCTCAGCTCACAACGTCTGGCACAGAACCGTCTCAGCTCACAACGTCTGGCACATAACCGTCTCAGCTCACAATGTCTGGCACAGAACCGTCTCAGCTCACAACGTCTAGCACAGAACCGTCTCAGCTCACAACGTCTGGCACAGAACCGTCTCAGCTCACAATGTCTGGCACAGAACCGTCTCAGCTCACAACGTCTAGCACAGAACCGTCTCAGCTCACAACGTCTGGCACAGAACCGTCTCAGCTCACAACGTCTAGCACAGAACCGTCTCAGCTCACAACGTCTGGCACAGAACCGTCTCAGCTCACAACGTCTAGCACAGAACCGTCTGGCACAGTACCGTCTCAGCTCACAACGTCTGGCACAGAACCGTCTCTCTTTTATCATCAAACCTCAGTTGAGACGGGGGAGCTCGTTGGACGTCTCGATAAGCCAGACTCGGGTATGTTGGCCGATCATACACGGGACACCCTGATGGTCTTGCTCGTGCCACAGGACACACGTCGTCAACCCTGGTGTCAGGTCACTCCACGCGGAGCGGGCGGAAATGCAAGCAAGGGGTTCACCAGGCTTGCTCGCAAGGGCCAGCAAGCCGACAGACGGCGAAACGATGCCATGGACTTATGTACACATCACTCGTCGACATTACAGACGTGGGCGACATGTGTGTCCACATGATGACGCCATTGTGGAAATAGAACCTATGCCTCTTAATCAAAATCCTACGTGCAATGTCTTTAATCGAGGATTATCCACATCTTTAATCGAGGATTATCCACATCTTTAATCGAGGATTATCCACATCTTTAATCGAGGATTATACACATCTTTAATCGAGGATTATCCATATCTTTAATCGAGGATTATACACATCTTTAATCGAGGATTATCCATATATTTAATCGAGGATTATCCATATCTTTAATCGAGGATTATACATATCATTAATCGAGGATTATACACATCTTTAATCGAGGATTATACATATCTTTAATCGAGGATTATCCATATCTTTAATCGAGGATTATCCATATCTTTAATCGAGGATTATACATATCTTTAATCGAGGATTATCCATATCTTTAATCGAGGATTATCCATATCTTTAATCGAGGATTATCCATATTTTTAATCGAGGATTATACATATCTTTAATCGAGGATTATACATATCTTTAATCGAGGATTATCCATATCTTTAATCGAGGATTATCCATATCTTTAATCGAGGATTATACATATCTTTAATCGAGGATTATACATATCTTTAATCGAGGATTATATATATCTTTAATCAACGATTATCCATAACGCAGTAAGACCTGCTCGTGGTTCATCCTGGCAGTTTCACATGCCCTGGTTCTTCAGCCCCACTGACAGTACGTCCCCTCCAGATCGTCAAAGAGAAAAATGAACTTGTTCAACAACTATTAGCTATCAAAATACCTCTAGACGCTTGTCATGAGGGTGAAGCCTTTCTTTCCTTCATGACGATTTCCACGAAACAAAAAAAAAAAACCAAAAAAACTCTTGCATTCTAAAAGCAAAACACCGACCGTTGTATTTCGTACGTAGGTGGTGTAAGAATTCCCTCTAAAAGGATTAACGTGTTTATGTTACCGCGTGTTTATGGGAATATGTATACATATATATATATATATATATATATATATATATATATATATATATATATATATATATATATATAGGGTGAGGGCTCTGCGTGTGTGTGTGTGTGTGTGTGTGTGTGTGTGTGTAAAGAGACTCAGCTGGGAGCGCAAGCATAACTGCGTGCATGCCAGTGACTAAGTGTGCGTGCAGATGTGTGTGGGAGCTTGCACGAGGTATGATGTACGCGAGTTGACTGGTAATCGAATACGTGTGTGTGTGTGTGTGTGTGTGTGTGTGTGTGTGTGTGTGTGTGTGTGTGTGTGTGTGTGTGTGTGTCTGTGTGTGTGTGTTACATACGAGGGTGGGTGAGAATAGAGATGACGCTGGCCACCACCGGTGCCTGAGCAACGCCTCTCTCAACCAACGCATTACGTTCTGAGAAACGCAAATCAGCCGTTCGTAATCAATACAGCCGTTCGTAATCACTAGAGCCGTTCGTAATCAATACAGCCGTTCGTAATCACTAGAGCCGTTCGTAATCAATACAGCCGTTCGTAATCACTAGAGCCGTTCGTAATCAATACAGCCGTTCGTAATCACTAGAGCCGTTCGTAATCACTAGAGTCGTAATCACTAGAGCCGTTCGTAATCACTAGAGCCGTTCGTAATCAATAGAATCTTAATGGCACCACATTTCTCGCAAAACCTATAATTAACGAAAATGATGAATCCATTTTCTTTTTTTTTTTTTCAACAGAACAAAAACATATCTATATTCACACTATGGCAAAACACTTTTTCCGGTGTTTTCATTCTTTGGCTATCAATGTTTGGACCTGTCATCATGGCTTCATTTCCGCTGACATTAATTCAATCATGTGAACACACAAAACGTCCCTCGTCCTCCACTCCACACTTGTCCCTCGTGTCTAATGTGTTAGGTTAACAAGCCAGGTCACAGCGGTACGGCCCTTCCTAATTAAGCCCATCTTCATACGGTCGAGTGGCACATCTCGAATCACTCAGCCACACCCGCACAATGCCAGTGGTGGGGCGCCGCGCCCAATTCCCCTGGTAATTCGTCTGGCCTCTTCATGCCACAGTTCACTCATCACTGACTATTCGGATAGATATATCTGTCCCTCCTCTCCCGGGATTCGACATTCCCGCTCTCGTGCCACAGACCCTCACTAGCCTACTATCCTCGGACACCGTGCCACAGACCCCCTACTAGCCTACCTTCTGACACCTACAATAGACCATTACTAATTTACCTTTTGACACAGTGCCACAGACCCCTACTAACCTACCTTCAGACACCGTGCCACACCCTCTACTAACCCACCTTCTGACACCGTGCCACAGACCCTCACTAACCTACCTTCTGACACAGTGCCACAGACCCTCACTAACCTACCTTCTGACAACGTGCAATAGACCCTCACTAACCTAACTTCTAACACCGTGCCACAGACCCTCACTAACCTACCTTCTGACACCGTGCCACAGACCCATACTAACCCACCTTCCGACACCGTGCAATAGACCATTACCAACATACCATCTGACTCGCAACCCACACAAGCTCAACATCTCACATAGCTTTTCGACACGCGCGTCAAACAGATTTTACACATCCATATTTTCCATAGGCCACACACATCACTCACAGGTTCATTCTTTTGACTGCCATTGTGTTACGTAAAGCGCCCCCCCCCCCCCCGACGTAACTGGTCTACTTAACTGGACCCGAAAGGACATTTTACCCCCCCATCCCCCCGCAACACGGTTAGGACAAGCAAACCATCACTCAAGCTTCACCACACGTTATACCTTCGTCTCTCTCGCATGTGCCCGAAGCTCTCTCTATGCACACTTGCAATTCCTCATCCTTTGCACGACTCTTACCCCTCACCTTCTCGACTCATTACCCTTGCTGATCACCACCCCCTCATCCCTAATAATCCCCCTTCTCCATCTGAAGTAATCATGCCCTAGCAATGCTCATCGCTTAGTCAAAACTAAAAATTATATGAAAGGCCTCGTTCTTATTCTCACTGACCCTCAGCGTTCTCCTACATTATCGTGGAAACCATTGACCATTCTATCTACCTCGCTCTCACCCACAACAACCTACCACCACCACCATTATAACAACCCTAGCAACCCTCCATCTCCTACCATGGATCAGAAACGAGCCATTATATCTTCCCTCCCCCATATATCTTGTTCTTTCACTACACGTAACACCCACCTTCCATATGAACATTATAAACGACCGTAGCAACACCACGGAATCTAAACCACACATAAACATCAGGCTCGTCACTAAACCACACATAAACATCAGGCTCGTCACTAAACCTACTCCCATTCATGATCTCACGCAATTGCTACTACCATTATTCACGCTACTAAAAACAAGTATCAGTCACCCCCCACCAACACACACACACACAAACAGAATCAAAACTGGTCAAACTTCTTTGCAATTAACCACACCGGTTACCCAAACTTTACCCACCAATGAAGCATGGACACCTCCTTCCCCTGAAGTTTACAGCACTGACTAATTCACAGTAACATTCTCGAATCGAAAGCCAAGAGTCAAGTCATTTACCCCAAGCAACACCTTTATCAAAAAGTATTCACTTACACTTTAATCTGAATTACTCTCAAACCACAACGCACTATCTGCCACTTATGGACGATCAAAACACTTCATGACACTCGTAGAGGACTAAGGCCAGCGCACAGTTACTTCCTTAAACCCAAGAGGGAACCATTCCACCTGGATCAACATATATTCCTGTGTGGATGGGAAAAAAAAAAACACGCACACAAAACAATAACAATCCACAGACTATCATATAATGATTAAATCATGTATTTATCAACTCCTATCTGAAGATGGCCTATCATACCTGCCTTCGCAATTAATCACATCAGAAAACGAATCCCTTGTTTTAATACATAATCATACTTCCCGCGTTGGCGAGGTAGCGCCAGCAACAGGTGAAGAAAGGGTGCATTCGCTCACTTCCATCTTCTAGCTGTCAGGTACAATACACCCAACAACCCACAACCAGGCCTGCCAGACTTTTCCATGGTATCCCATATAGCCGATTCGCATGCCCTGCTCCAGTCTGTTGAAAGTACGTCGCCACCTGTATACCACAAAAATTCCGTATCACTCTATCCCCGTGCACGCCCTTCAATCTCATGTATATTCAGCCTCCGACCACACGAAATTTTTTCTCTCCACAATTTCATCATCCTTCCATCTCCAGGTTCCCCCCCCCCCCCACCCTCTCTCTCTTTCTCTCTCTCTCTCTCCTTCCCCGCTGCTGACGCATATATCCTTGTGAACCATCCCTCACTTATTCCCTCCATATGTCCAAGCCTATTCCAGCACACAATCTTCAGCTCTCTCAACCACACTCTTCTTATTACCACAACTCTCCCTTACCCTTTTGTTACTTGTTCGATCAAACCACTTCGCACCATATACAGTCCCGAGACATGACATGTCAAAACACACACAACCTCCCCCACACATGTCTCACAGCCACACAGCATCGTTCGGACCGCTGTACTTTCAAACATACTCATTTTCGCCCTCCCAGATAAAACCCTCTCATTCCACACATTTCTCAGTGCTACAAGTTCTGGTCAATACACATCCAAAAAAAATTCTCTCTCTCTCTCTCTCTCTCTCTCTCTCTCTCTCTCTCTCTCTCTCTCTCTCTCTCTCTCTCTCTCAAAACCCAAGGTTCGATTCCTTTCATAACAGTGTTCTACCGGAAGTCTCAAACTCCAGCAACACTAATCGATTTCAACTTGAACCTGTTGAAGTTCAGGCACGTTATATCCCCCTAAAGTTTCAGAAAACTGCGAAAAATACAGCGACACCAAGCCACGTATACACTTACCCACTGAAGTGGGTATATTACGAATCACATACGTCATCCTTGTTTACGTAATGATGATGATTTCACCGTATTTAGCTTAGCCAGGATTAAGACTGCACCCTTTATCCCTTCTTAATCACCACTCGTACTCAATGACCATTATCATAATGAACGTATTCTTCAATAACCCTTTCCCTATCTTTTATTCCCCTTTGACAATCTTTCTGTAACCTTTTCCCTCCCATCTAATTTCCCTGGTCATCAATCTTTCACTTTTTTGCTTCATCTCAACGCATTTTTTTTCCCTTTTCTTCTTCTTCAACATCTCTTTCCATTATGGTCTTCATCACACATGATCTCTCTCTCTCTCTCTCTCTCTCTCTCTCTCTCTCTCTCTCTCTCTCTCTCTCTCTCTCTCTCTCTCACCCGTTTAGATTCTCTCTGAGTCACTTCTCGTGTCATCCGCTCCTCTTTCCCCTCGTCACTACCTTTCATGACTTGATTCTCCTGCGTACACGTTCGTGGGTCTCTTCAAAGTGAATATATACACCATCTAAGAAGTACGTTTCCACGTCGATCCCCCTCCAGAATTTGCGCCCTGCCTTCAGTGCCTGTGGCACTACACCTACGTTTGTCATACAATACGATGCTTCGGTAGCAACACGTTCCTGAACCCCAATACTTGAACTGAATCTCCACACACAGATCCACCTCTGTCATTCTTCAACCCTACAATCTCTAGCAACACGTTCCTGAACCCCAATACTTGAACTGAATCTCCCCACACAGGTCCACCTCTGTCATTCTTCAACCCTACAATCTCTAGCATACCCTACCAAACACAAAAAAAACCCAAATCAAAACATACCCCCCCCCCAAACAATACGCAAAATCTAGCATATCCTACCACCAATACTGCAACAACATACCCCACCATACGCAAATCTCTAGGATTACCCCCCCAACACATTCCAACATTATCTATCATCCCTCCCATTCCCCCGTCCTCCTCCTCCTCTCTACATAAACATATCAAGATAAGAATTCTACAACGGGCCACCTCACTCGCCATACTAGATCATATCGCTCGCCGACTCAAGCAGGGTAAGGATATGTTCCTCGAGGTGTATATATCTCACCTCGCCCTCAGAGCAAGCGAGACTGACATGGCCACCGGGGGGGGGGGCCGCCATCCAACGATAAACAATTAACCTCCGTCACTCTGTATCTCGCCCACAGGGTCCTGTTGCGGGGTTTAAGTCTGATTACCTGCGAGTGCTAACACACACTCTCTCTCTCTCTCTCTCTCTCTCTCTCTCTCTCTCTCTCTCTCTCTCTCTCTCTCTCTCACTGTGGAACCAAGACAGTTGAAGAGCAACAGCACACAAATTCATCGTCTCTTGAAGGATCTGGCCTTCGTACTGAACGAGTTTAGGATCATTCCCTACGACACTAGAGGAGGAGGATACTCGTCACTGTGTACTGGTGGTCGTATGTTCTTTGTGGCAAAGAAGGACGATCAGCAGCAAGGCCTGGTTCTTTTACCTCCGGCCCAAACACCACCAGTAGGTTAATGACACTGCCCTAATACTTCTTCATACAAATACAGTGTAGCAATGACACTGCCCTTAATTCTTCCTCATACAAACACAGTCAGACAATAACACTGCCCTTAAAACCACCTCAATACAAATACAGTGTAGCAATGACACTGCCCTTAATACCACCTCATACAAATACAGTGAGGCAATGACACTGCCTTGAAAACCTCCTCATACAAACACAGTGAGGCAACAGGTACTGAGTGATCAGCGTCGGAGCCATGTGAAGAGTCTCTGACAACGAGACACCCCGACCCCCACGAAGCTAATGCCAGCATCGAATTCACCTTAGGTAACATCCACCCCCATCCCCCCCCACTCTCTCTCTCTCTCTCTCTCTCTCTCTCTCTCTCTCTCTCTCTCTCTCTCTCTCTCTCTCTCTCTCTCTCCAGCGCTCGCGACGGCTTCTCCCCCGTCTGTTTCCAATAGGGACCATTAAGGGATAATGGCAGTGTTGTGACTTAAGTCTTACGTAAACATAATATAAAATCAAGACGGGATTAGTTTGGGCTCTTGAAGGAGGTGCATCGCCTCTACGTTCCGCCCTCTGGCGCCTGGGAGACGCTATCGGTAATAGGATGAACCTTCCTCTCTCGTGTGGGTGCAATCAGTGTGTTGGGCCACACCCTGTGTAAACACAGGGACGACCCACCTCAGTGAGACATCCATTTTCTTTTCTCTTTTGGCAAAAAAAAAAAAAAAAAAAAAAAAAAAAAGCATCAAGGCGTCATTAGCTGCTGATACTTTCCTCTTTCTTTTTTTTTCTTTGTCTTTAGATTTAATGGGAACCAAATCGTTTTCCGAAAAGATGGTGTCGTCTATTTTCTGACGAACTGTTCACAAATGCATTATGCACGATTCCTGTAAATGTGATTCTAAATTCAAACAATGACGCATGTAAATGAGGTGAAAAAAAAAAAAAAAACACTTGTGGTTTCCCAGCACTGTATGCACAATTTTCTGGCCTCTTGATGATAATAAAAAAAACTTTATAATTCATCTACTTGTAAGGTTTTCTGTTCACTACTGCTGAATACTGGACTACCTCGCCATCATACAAATCTGACGACAGATACAACACGTTATCAACAACAATATTCCAGTTTTCACTATCGAGTAAGTAATCCGCTTTTGTTTTCAACGCCTCTCTGAAGTCCTTCCGGGTCTGGAACTTCAGTCACACTGTATCACTTTCCTGACGTCAGCTTTCAGGTCATTTTCAGTAAAAAGCTTATCATTCCTGCCATACACACAGGGTATACAGAGATCAAGTATATTCTTGGTCGCTTACAGCACAATCGACATACACAAGGTATGTCTATACACATCAAGTACATTCTCGGTCGCTTACAGCACAATCGACATACACAGGGTATACAGAGATCAAGTATATTCTTGGTCGCTTACAGCACAATCGACATACACAGAGTATGTCTGTACACATCAAGTACATTCTCGGTCGTTTACAGCACAATCGACCTATTCCCATCCACATCGACCTCAAATTTCCAGTAACCACCACCTTGCCTGGTCCAGACACTGAAACACACACACACACACACGAGACACATTTTCCACACTTGTTGACACTGGGGACGGCGTGTTCACGTGAGCCCGTCCACACTGCCGTAACATACACTGAAACACAGGTGCAAAACTAACATCAAACGTGTTCTGACGAGTTCGCAAGTTGGCATTCGAACCGTTGCGAAGCAGCAGCAACGTAGGGTGGGTCGGTGGCAAGTACTACGGAGTCTAACACTACCGCGGTGTATCACTAACGTGTCGTAAAGCAACCTCTTGAATGGCGCATGTTTGCGACGCACTTTCGGAACTTAAAAGACACCGCGGCTGCCGCAGTTTCACTACGACAGGACGCGGCGGCGGCGGCGGCGACGGACGCAACTCTCGCGCACACGCTGATCGTGGTGCGGGGTGTGACGATCGGTGGGTGACTTGAGTGAGAGTGAGAGATTTAAGAGTAGCGAGCCCGCGCGAGGGCAGACGAGAGACTGGCTCAGGACCGTGCACGCCACACCACCAACGGCGGCACCTGGCTGCCACGGGGCCCGGACGCTGACTGGCTGCTTGTCCCTGCCTCACCCTCTGGTCGGCGGTGGTGGTGGTGGTGGGTGTCGTGCAGCAGCAGCGGGGGCACCAACCACACACACACACACACACACACACACACACGGTCATGGAGAGAGACATGAGGAAACTTAATGGCAGCAGGAGGCGAGGTGTGGGCACACAGACAACAGACAGGGTTAGTCTGTCGTCTGTGTCGGCAGGCAGGCAAGGGGCACACACAGACAACGGACAGGGTTGGTCTACGCAACAACAACAGCGACCATCACAGTCTTACAACTTGCGTGTTAGGACTGCTGGCTGATCCTACTACTTCACCTCTCTTAAAGAAATGAATAAGTGGACTACTTTTTTAACATTTTAACTTCATGCTCCATGCATAATATCCAAATCATTTTCCCTTCTAATCTTCACATCCTTCCCCTCCCCTTTTCTCATCACACACCTTTAAATGTCAATACGAAAGATTCCCACATGCCTTTGGACCAAGTTTACAAGGAATGAAGACTTTCTAGAAACTAGCTCGGCTTTCCTGCCAACGAGAGGTATGGTTCAGGGAGCAGCAGTACAAGCCACTTACAAGTCCATCACCCCTGAAGTAGATCAGAGTCTTTATCCATTCATTTCACCGATATTCACCATCTTCCTACTGCCTTTCCTCTTCTGCTCAACACCTTCTGGCTAGTTCCTCTCCAAATATCTTACTTCTTTCGGTGACTCAACTTTCGAAGTAAAAAGTTTTCGATGATCCGTTTTACATTCACACTTCTAGCCTTTCATTGGCGTGCCACCTTCTTCATGGAGGAGTTTTTGCTCATACCGACATCAACGCGCCCGTGTTGCATGTCTTGGGGACCTTGGAATCTCCAAACTTAGGCATCGCCTAGCCTAAGCCTTGACTCCTAACGTCCCTCTGTTTCGTCTACTGTTCTCCTAACTCTACAAACTTTACGAATTTATTTTGATCATTAAATTCCTGCCACGAGGCCTCGACATCCTCTGAGCTTCTAGCTGAAGTTCCATATTTGGGAGATTTCGGCGTACAGTATATGGAAGTTGAGATGACGCCACACAGACGGCGTGTGTGTGTGTGTGTGTGTGTGTGTGTGTGTGTGTGTCTGTGTGTGAGGGGGGACAGAGGAGGTGAGATCTCTCATCTTTCCTTTCTGAATGACCTGCAGAAAACTGTCAGGCATTCTAACCACAGTCTAGTTGTCACTCGCTGTCTTTTCACGCCACAGCTACACACACACAGACACACGATCTCTTCTCCCTCCTCCCTCATCTGACCCTTCTGACCCCCACAACACACACACACACATACACACACACACACACACACACACACACACACACACACTCGTCAACATCACCTCGCTCTCCGCACTTCCTCCTCTCCTTGGAGGCCCTTCTAAACGTCAATACTGCCACTTTAATAGTGCTGAGCACACTAATTCAAGAGAACGTTCTCTCTCTCTCTCGCTCTCTCTCTCTCTCTCTCTCTCTCTCTCTGATTCTCGCCTCTCCTCAGGTGGTGCCGCCACCTCAACTGGGCATAGAAAAGCTTATCTTTGCAGAAATAGAGGCACATCTCCACTCTTCCTCCGAGACACGCTCTTACTCGTAAAATGCGGTTCAACCCTTCCTATTCTGAGGCCAATCGGGTAAAAAGGGCCCCGATTCTTCAACTTTTACCTCCCGGCCAAAATCGTTGTAAATATATCATCCGTGAGGCATAGCGTTCCTTGGCGCAAGAGGGAAAGAGGGGCGACAACCTCTCCTCTTCCTCCAACGGGAGGTATTTCATGTCTTTGTAGACCGTGATCTCTCGGGACTTATGTGCAGTACTATTACCGCGCTCTCTCTTTCGTCTTCACCTTTTCGACAGCACTATAGCCGTCTCTTCTAACGAAGGAAGCAACTCTTTTACTCTCCCCCTTGTCTTCTAAATTAACCTTGGATGACATTATCATTCCCTCAACCCCTGTTGTACTCCTTACTAATTCTATACCTCTCCTCAAATCTCTACCCGTGCAGTCTCAGAACCCGAGCTGAGCTTAGGGCTATGATGGCATCTCTCCTAGTCAAAGCTAAGCTTAGTGCACGGGCATGATGGCATCTCTCCTAGTCAAAGCTAAGCTTAGTGCACGGGCATAGTGGCATCTCTCTTCGTGTTGTAAGGGATGAAACCTCTGGACTCGAACTCATGTTTGCTTGTCCTTTCTCCTCCTGCCTTAAAAAAAAAAAAAACCCTTAAAACCTTAAAAACCCGTTCGCATTCATAACAAGCACTGGGACACCCCACCTTAAAAGAAAGGCGACCTATTCTAATCCCCCCCCCCCCCCCAAGGTTAATGTCCCAATGCTCTGGCCTCGTTTTCCCGGCCTGTTAAATCTCGTGTCAACTCCCTCATGCATATTGAATCGGATGGCTTTTTTTTTTCTCTCTCTTTCATCATCAATGTGGTGTTTTCCGGGGCCAAAATCCACAGGTGATATACCTCTCCATCTCAATCATGTCCGGTTATCCTCTGCGTTGTTGACAGGGTAAAAGCGTAGGGATCTGATCTCCTAAACTCCCTACTACTGTAGTCTGTCTTCCCTCTCACTCTTGTATCTCTCTGTCTCCCGCCACCCGGTCTCTTATCTCCATGCCTGTTAACGGATGAACCTCTTCCTCTCTCACCTTCGTCAATAGCTCCCTCCGTTCCCTCGGGGTCTGTCCCGATTTCTTTCGCGCTTCTTCCATCATTCCATCGAGGATTTCTCGCGCCATTAACTACATCGAAGTCACTCTCTTGCGTCGAGTGGTCAGCGTGTGGCGCCGGCATCTCACAGGTGAGCAGCTGTTGCGATGATGCCCTTACCCTTACACAGTCATGTTTCGGACCTCGCTACCATACGACGTCTTTCATGGCGGGTACGAAGTTCCCTCTCATATAAAAAAAAAAAAAAAATCACGTTTTCCCACTCTCCTTCAAAACTCTTTTTTTTTTTTAGATTTTTCTTTTTCCTCTTCAGTCTTTGCTGTCACGATCGTTCTTAGCTCCTTTCCATATGTCACTGCAGATCGAGCATTGAAGAGAACCTCTGTTCCTGAATAGGCGCCTCCAAGCTCCTTTCTATATGTCACTGCAGATCGAGCATTGAAGAGAACCTTCGTCCCTGAGTAGGCGCCTCCAATATGAGAAAAAGGGAGTATGGTAAGAGCTATGGGAGAGACAGGTTTATCAGCAGAAGGCGCGGGCGGTAAGCAAGGGGGGGGCAGCCAGAAGCGAGGAGGGTGAGGGGTTGGAAGAACGTGACTGATGCTGGAAGTGGGCGAGGCTGAGAGCAGTGAGGTGCGAGGCACGGGCAGTGAGGAGCGAGGCACAGGGGCAGTGAGGAGCGAAGAGGCGACGGATGACGAGGGAGAGACGGAGGAAAGACGAGGGGTAGAAAGAGGGGTATATGAAGCTGAGGATAGGGAGCAAAGCCGTTGCGCAGAGAAGGTAGAGTGGAGAGAGAGAGAGAGAGAGAGAGAGAGAGAGAGAGAGAGAGAGAGAGAGAGAGAGAGAGAGAGAGAGAGAGAGAGAGGCGCAGAAGACGGTGGTACCTGGAGGACAGCAGATGTGGAGGGACAAGACACAGACGCGCTCGAGTCACCGGCAGATGGGGGTCGGCGTAGCCTTACAGGGGCCTTGGCTGTGGTAAGAATGGCTGCCGAGTTGGCAGAAGGTATAACGACAGATAGTTCGAATATCTCGCTCATTCTTATCCTCCACACTTGCCCTGAATACCCTAAGACCGGAATGTACATAGCATGCTTGTCTCCGAGGCCACACAAGAGGATAGGGAGAGCCAAATTGTCGTGGATTCCCTCTCACATAAGAGTCTCAGATATAAGAAAAAATCGAAGCCTTCGCCACATTTGTATAAGATAAAGAGGCTGTTGAATGAATTGCTGTTCTGTCGCACAAACTTCAAAACTGTCATCAGGGAACGAGTTAGAGATGTATCTGATACAGAGACTGAGTTAGCCGCCCACTGTGGCAAGACTGAAAGGAAAATGGGGTTACGGTACACTGCTATACAATACATGGGGCGGTGGGCGCCTCTCGCCACTGTACTGAAAAGCTACCACCGTTCTGAAGCGATGATGAGGTGCTGAAAGTTACTGTGGCGAAGGGGATGAAATGATGAGAGGGGTGGAGGTGGTGGTGGAGAAATGGGGAACAGTTGTTGGAGAGAGAGGAACAACAGGTGGTGGAGAGAGAGGGGAACAATAGGTGGTGGAGAGAGGGGAAAACAAGTGGTGGAGAGAGGGAGAACACGTAGAGGGCGGGGCAACAGGCGTTGGAGAGGGGAAAAAAAGATGGTGAAGACGAGGGCAACAGGCGGTGGAGAAGGGGGGCAGCAGGTGGTGGAGAGGAAGGCACCAGGATGGTGAAGAAGAAGGCAACAGGTGGTGGAAGGGGAGGCAACAGGTGGTGGAAAGGAAGGCAACAGGATGTGGTGGGGGGAGAGGCAACAGATGGTGGAGGGGAGAGGCAACAGGTGGTGGAGGGGAGAGGCAACAAGTGGTGGAGGGGAGAGGCAACAGGTGGTAAAGGGGGAGGCAACAGTCGGTGGAGGGGGGGGGCAACAGGTGGTGGAGAGGAAGGCAACGGCATGTGGTGGGGGGAGGCAACTGGTGTTGGAGGGGGAGGCAACAGAAGGTAAAAATGAAGACAACAGGCGGTGGAGAGGGAAGCAGCAAGAGGTGGAGAGGAAGGCAACAGTTGGTGGAGGGGAGAGGCAACAGGTGGTGGAGGGGAGAGGCAGCTGGTGATGGAGGGGCGAGGCAACAGGTGGTGGAGTGGAGAGGCAACAGGTGGATGAGAGAAAGGTAACAGGAGGTGAAGGTGGAGGCAACAGGCGGTGGGGGAGAGAGGCAACAGGTGGTGGAGGAGAGAGGCAACAGTTGGTGGAGGGGAGGGAACAGGTGGAGGAGAAGAAGGCAACAGGTGGTGCAGAGGGAGACAACCAGTGGTTAAGAGGGAGGCAGCTGGTGTTGGAGGGAAGAGGCAACAGGTGGTGGAGGGGAGGCAACAGGTGGTGGAGGGGAGGCAACAAGTGGTGGAGGGGGAGGCAACTACAATTGGTAGGCGAGCGAGAGGAAGCAGGTGGTGGTGGTGGAGGCAACAGGTTGTGGCGTGGGAGAGGCAAGAGAAGCGAGGCAACAGGTGGAATAGGTGAAAATGCGATGGGACACAACAGCTGTTGGTGGAACGGTAAGCAACAGGTGGTAGTGGACGGAGCGGCAACAGGTGGTGGTAAAGGGGAGGCAACAGTCTGTAGTGGACAGGCAGGAAACAGGTGGTGGCTGTGGTGGAAGGAGAGGCAACAGGTGGCAGTGACGGTGGTGGTGGTGGTGGTTGAGGAAGCCACCAAAGTGGTGGACGGGGAGAAAACAGGACGACACAGTTGCTGGTGGACGGGGGAGGATGAGAGATAACAGGGGGAGGTGGAGTGGAAAGGGTGGAGTTAACGGGTGGGAAAAGGGTAGATGGCTGTGGAGGAAGAGGGAGGAAAAGGAGGCGACAGCCGGTGCAAAAGGGGTGAGAGACGGCAGAAGACCGGAGCCTCTAGAAGGGAGATGCCCCAATGAAGCCAAATACAAATTCAAGTACATGCAAGCTCTTGAGGCCCAGAGTAATGTATAATGCAGGCAGATCCATTATGGATGGCCCGGGAGATAAAGGCGAACACGTGAAGCGGAGACACTGACTCTGGTTGCAGTGGTAGATGGTGGGTGGTGGCGGCAGTGGGTGGTGGCGGCGTTGAATATGTTACTGTCACCAGTGGTGGCCCACTCTGCTAACGTTATTGTCTGTAGGGGGTGTCAGTGGTGACGCTCCCACTGCTGTTATGTCTGCAGTGGTGGTGACGTTCCCACTGCTGTTATGTTTGCAGTGGTGGTGTCGTTCCTACAGCTGTTTTATGCAGTGGTGGTGTCGTTCCTACTGCTGATTTATGCAGTGGTGGAGACGTTCCTACTGCTATTTTATGCAGTGGAGGTGACATTCCCTCTGCTGTTTATTTGCAGTGGTGGTGGCGTTCCTACTGCTGTTTTATGCAGTGGTGGTGACGTTCCCACTGTTGACGTCGGCAGTGGTGGCAATGATCGGCTGCGATAACGGCCGCCACTGCAATCTAATGTTGCTTCCTGAAGTTCACCGGACACGAAATAAATGCGGGAAAATACGTATTACAGACGAGAGAGAGAGAAAGAGAGAGAGAGAGAGAGAGAGAGAGAGAGAGAGAGAGAGAGAGAGAGAGAGAGAGAGTCATGAAATAATCGTCTCTACGTCTGGAGAGCGACGTGCAAACTCGTCGTCTCGAAATAGGGGGGGAAACCAAAGCTATTCAATTAAAACCACTGGCATTTCTTTCAGCTTTCCCTCAAGCTGCTGCGTGAGCAGTTCAAGGACTTTATATACAATTCCTGTGGGAAATCCATAGGAAAAAAAAAGATTAACATTCAGCATTTTTGAAGTCCTTCACTCCACTAGATTACCAGGATCTTCCTCTTCCTCCTCCTCCTCCATTATATCCTTCCAGTTTCCCACTTACGACCACATACCACACACCGAAATCCCTTTCATGATGTACTAAAAAAAATGAAAACATCTCTTCCATCATGCAATGCAATAACATCGAAAATAAGTAACACACCCCTACCATCAACATAACACAAGAGCTTCCGCAGTGTGATAAAATACAATCCCTCCAAACACGTTACCATCCACTTCCTCGTATAATACAGTGCCTCCAATCACGTTAACCCCCCCCCCCCCCTTCCCACTTCCTCGCATAATACAATGCCTCCAATCACGTTTCCCTTTACTTCCTCGTAAAAATACAATGCCTCTAATCACGTCCCCCTTTACTTCCTCGTAAAAATACAATCCCTCCAATCACATCCCACGTACTTCCTCGTAAAAATACAATGCCTCCAATCACGTCCCCTTTACTTCCTCGTAAAAATACAATGCCTCCAATCACGTCCCCTTTACTTCCTCGTAAAAATACAATGCCTTCAATCACGTCCCCCTACAACCTTGTATAATACAATCCCTCCAATCATGTGATATAATATAAAATCACTCCAATCTTATCCCGTAATTATACACACCCCCTCCCTCCTCCTTCCAACACTGTGTGTGTATTACACCCACTCGACACGCGTCCAAGTTCACGATGTCCTTCAAGCTATAGCGCGCGTGTTGCTGCACCTGCCCCGTGTCTACGGTGGAGATGGGCAACGATCATACACTTACTCCTTCCTTCCCTCACACACACACACACACACACACACACATAGGCCCGTCACCGTCAACGGCAGCAGCCGAACTGCGTCGCGAAGGCCTTCGATGTGGGACCATCTGAAAGCCGCCCACGCCTCTGCCCACACACACACACACACACACACATACATACGCGCACACGCAAACATACATACATACGCGCACACGCACACGGGTTCAACGATGACCAGAGGTGGTCGGTCCTCCTCACGAGAGAGAGAGAGAGAGAGAGAGAGAGAGAGAGAGAGAGAGAGACTCTCCCTCCCTCCACAAAAAAAGAAAAAAAAATAGCTCTTAATCGCAAACCATTCTCATATATCTATTCCAGCACGCTGAAATACACGTGGGGTCCATTATGCGCATCATCAACTTGCCTAAAAATTCTAGTCATTCTAAAGTATTACGAGACAAATGTGATTTTCATTGTGTGCCTCAAAAATCCAAAGTGTAGAGGATTTAAGCTTATCCCAATAAAAATAATAACTGATGTTACTAGTGAAGCAGGACACATTTAATTACAAATCTGATATATATATATATATATATATATATATATATATATATATATATATATATATATATATATATATATATATATATTATCCCTGGGGACAGTGGAGAAAGAATACTTCCCACGTATTCCCTGTGCGTCGTAGAAGGCGACTAAAAGGGGAGCGTGCAAAGGAGGGGATCCGGAAATCCTCCCCTCCTATTTTACTTTTCCAAAAGAAGGAACAGAGTGAGGATTTTTCCCTCCGTGGCTCAGTCATCTGTTCTTGACGCTACATCGCTAACGCGGGAAATGGCGAATATGTATGAAAAAAGAATATATATATATATAATCATATATACATACATATATATATATATATATATATATATATATATATATATATATATATATATATAGAGAGAGAGAGAGAGAGAGAGAGAGAGAGAGAGAGAGAGAGAGAGAGAGAGTGTGTGTGTGTGTGTGTGTGTGTGTGTGTGTGTGTGTTGTGTTGTCCGACTCAGCCTGACTTTGGTTACGTATTGACATGAAAACCTTCCTTAGGTGTGAGTAAATAAACAATCATCATAAATAAATGAATATATATTTCCATTTTTACTCTGTAATGCAACTGCAAGTAACTGAAAACACTGAAATCACTGCGTATGTCAGCAGTCACGCAGAGAAAATTTGGCACGGCCAATTTCGTAGTTAGGGTCGTTAGGTTTGAAGGTGTTACGGTGGGAGTGTGTGATTGGATAATCATGCAAATGCTTGGCTGGGTTAGCGCGCGTCCCCAATCCCGCGCAGCCATGCACGAAAGTTTCAGCGCATCGGCGGACACACACATAAGCCTACACTTCTCGCCAAGAACTTTAACAAATGGAAACTGGATGAGAAAGATGTTTTCACCTCTTCCACAAAAGTGTAGACGTAAGGTTGCGCAACTCCCATTCTTTTGTTCACAAGGGAGAAAAAAAAAAAAAACATATCACAGTGGATCTTTCAATGTATCCTAACACTCGCTCACCATTTCATCACACGCTTGTAGACGTGTGTGTGTGTGTGTGTGTGTGTGTGTGTGTCCACCCTCTCTGCTTCCCGGCATCTCGCAGCCTGGCGGGCCAAATACAGTGTGTGGCTTCGCATTAAAAGTTTCCCCAGATGGCCTGGTGTCCAGTTTTTATCCTCACGGGGCCTCGAACCTGCCCAGCAATGAACAGGACAACAGTGAGGGGGGGCCCATCCACACGAACTTGGAGACCCGACCAAGACAACGCCGAAGAAAAAAAAATTCTCTCTCTCTCTCTCTCTCTCTCTCTCTCTCTCTCTCTCTCTCTCTCTCTCTCTCTCTCTCTTTCTCTCTCTCTCCCCTCGTCGAAAGAAAGCAGAGAAAGACACCAAGGGATGACGAACAGCGGCGAGCTGAGTACATACGTAGTGGACGACTGCTGGTGTAACAAGGAGATAAATACGGGTTCGCAGGGCCATGTTGGGAGCTTGTCTGTCGTGGTTAGCGTTGAGGTTGAGGGGTTTGGGGAGGGGATAGCACGCTCCCGTGAGTGGGAAGCCCTTACTCACAGCCTTGTGGGTGGGTCTTCCTAATGCCAGCTCTGGCATGAAAAAGCATGGCCCAGTCCTTCCTCAAGACGCTCGATCTATCCCAGCTTCTCTGTCTGTGAGTATATATATATATATTTCTTGTCGGTCTATTTCTGCAGTTGTTAAAACCATGGATTACAAAACAATACAGAGGAATTCAAACTGCGACAGACCACTCGATCCTAACGAAGCAGTTTGTTAAAATGCAAGAGGGAAAAAACCAAACAAACACAGATTCGTCTGGTAAGAGAAATAAGATGAAGGCATTTCAAAACTAAAAACCTGCAAACTTCTCATATAACTACTGAAGCACGAATGATGTTCTGAGGCGAAAATATCCAAGTCTATTCTATAAGGTATCTATTTATATGGTTGTGCTTCAACTGCGGTAATCAACCAGTCACTCCACATCTTAACAATCGTGTGTGGAAGAAAAATGACTTCGCCTCATTCGAGGTAAAAAATGTTTGCACAAGTTTTCTTGACATGTGAAACCAAACGAATCTATATAACTTGAGTAGCGTCAACCTTTTAACCTTCTCTTAGATTATAACCGAAGGTTTTAATAATGCCGAATATCAGAACAAGATCACCTATTAAAGCTTGTCCTTCAAAAAAGTTAAAGTGAAATCTAAATTATGTGCTCGGCTCTCAAAGGATGTATTTCAAAGCCCAGGGACCATCTCACTCTCAAAACCGAGCTAACCTCTCTCTTTTGATGGCTGCATAATTCCACTATTAAATACAGCAAACGTATAACGCGGTAACATCCAGCCTTTCTGGGAAATCCCGCTTACAAAAAAAAAAAAAAAAAAAAAAAACTACTTCCAAGAAAGTGGGAGCCCTGTTTAGTTACCGATAATTCTTATGTTCTGAACAGTTGCTTTGATCATACACGAGAGGGGGAGGAGGAGGTGAAGGAGGTGGAGGAGGAGGAGGAGGAGGAGGTGGAGGAGGTGGAGGAGGAGGTGGAGGAGGAATGATCCTGCTCAGATTGGCATTGAACATAAGGCTTCACAGCGCCTCCGTCTCTATCTATCTATCTATATACGTGTGTGTGTGTGTGTGTGTGTGTGTGTGTGTGTGTGTGTGTGTGTGTGTGTGTGTGTCTATTATCATTATTCCATTCCTCGTCTGATTGGACAGATCAGGAACAGACACCTGGGACATCAGTTACGCACGCCTTCATTCCACATCTCCAGTGTCCCAGGAATGGAACACGGATTCCAACAGTGACAGAACCTACATCTTAACTACATCATTTAACTAATTTCTCCTCTTCTTCTGTGAGTGATGTATGATGCATTCTTCTGTGAGTGATGTATAAGGTACATACAGCAAAACAAGGGGTGCAAATTATAAAAAAAAAAAGTATTATACATATGTAAGGTCACGTAGGGATCGAAATGACAAAACAAGCAATGAGAAATAGTGATGATACTGTTGTAACTGTCGAAGCAGAACCCCTTTGGACTGTCTGTGGAAATGGACTGCACGCCTTGGTCTAGGAGCTGAACATCCCCACTAAGGTGATGCTATCAAAAGACGGCAACCACTGATTAAAGCATCTCTGGGAACACCGACTTGAGAAACCTGCTGAGAAGGAAGATGTTTGGTGACGTGCCAAAACACTATCAAGTGTAAAGCATCATACGTGCAGCCCGTTTTCTTTGACTTTCAGAAGTCTCTCTCTCTCTACCTGTCATTCCTGTTCTTGTTTTTAATGTTCATTTTAGGCACTCCCGTCCTAGTTGCATTTTACATTTAAGCAATAACTTCTCTTACTTCTGCACAGCATTAGCCTTCTTATAAGTTACCAGAATTTTGATACACGCCACAGTTCATTGGCACAAGTTACTGTGTGTGTGTGTGTGTGTGTGTGTGTGTGTGTGTGTGTGTGTGTGTGTGTACAAGGGAGTAATGACATGGTACATACATCCATTTTCTGAAGGTTACAACCAACCACACCCTTCCTCGTGCACGGTATTGGTGGCAAACAAATGTCAACAAAGCATTTAACAAAATCTTCCGGCGCAGCCTCACCGATCAAACACCTTTACCTCCTTACACAAAACAATATAAGAAAAAGCAGACTTCACAGAGGGGGGGTGGCCGAGGCAAAGTCATTATTCACAATGGCTTCACCTTCCAGATACTAAAACTCTACAAAAGGAGTTCCCCATGCAGTAGTTCTATCCTCCAACCCTCGTCCATCTCTCTCTATCTGACCTCCTGTCACCCCTACGTATGCCACGGTACGAAATTCCTCTCCTATGACAGTACGCTGACACTACCCAAGCAACAATTGAGATGCAGAGCTTCATCAGGCTTATAAATTACGACAGTAACGCACTTAGCGTGAGTCTTCATCCCCAACAGAAAGCCACAGTTAGGTTCTTGAACCCTGACTTAACATGAATCCAACCTGCATCCTCCTTGTAACTCTGGATTGGTCAACTCCTCCAACCTAAGTGAACTCCAGTCATATTACGAATCCCATACACCACACACACGTCACTCATTCTCCACATCAGAGACACTTACACACACACGCTTTAAACGAAAAAAAATTAAATACCCTTGGTACACTTAGTGACACCAGTTTTGGACAAGAAGAGAATCCCTTAGTATCTTCTACGAACAAATCATCTGCTCCACCTTAAACTAAGCCTCACCGGCTTGTTCGTGTCCAACCTGTCAGAAGAAAGTACAACAAAATGGAAAATCACACTTAAAAGGTCACTTATCACAATCACTGACTATCCAACAAGTACAAACTTTAACATCTATATAACATAAAAATCGAAAATAACGCTACTCTAAGTATAGTCTCATCTCAATAAATTTGGCACTAGCTTCTTTGCTGGAGTACCAAACCCCTCCCACCAAAAGCCCTTCAAGACCAGTCCCTCCACCTTCCTACGGCTTTCAGGGCGTTTGTGTTCTATCCTTGAGATGTGGTGTACAAGAAGCTAGTCGTGTTCTATACTGAAATTACGTATCTCCAAGTAGCTAGAGTGTCCTACGGTGAATCTACGGTATCTGCGAAGGGTGATCAGGCTAATGTGTTTAAGCCGTGGTGTCTACAATGAAACCAGTGTACTACGTTGAAGCCCTGGTATGCAAGGACTTGGTGAGCTATGCTGAAGCTCTCGAGCATTCCAGGAGGTCGGTACACTAAGCTAAAGCTGTGGGTGTGCGCGAGGGAGTCCGTGCATCAAGCATGAAGGCTGCAGAGGGGTGTGTTAGAAACTAGTGTACCACGCAGAGTCTTTGGCGTCGAAAGAGTACCGGAGTGCTGTGCTGGAGACAGTCGTACGTCGAAGGTACCAGTGAAACTCAAACGTCCTATCACACATCCTTGACACGGCCGGTCTGGTACGAGAGGGAGAGAGAGGCGTGGCATTCGTCTCGAAACCCCACGTCTTCCCGGGCAGACCAGCGATTTCACAGACATGCAAACTGGCGATCTAGCAATCCCCCCCCCCCACAATCTCTTGAGGAACGGACCTCCACAAAAGCTGGTCTAATACAATCGATTCTTATTTCTTTTCTTTCCAGATTGCTGCGTCATGTGAAAACTGGGAGGAGGTCTTCTCTCTCTCTCTCTCTCTCTCTCTCTCTCTACAAATCCCATCCCTCGAGCTTCATACCTATTCACTAATTAGTAATCATGACAAGCCATAAGAACTTTTTTTCCCCTTTAATACCACGTCCACACCGATCAAGACGTGAACATGTTAAACCAGATCATATTTTAACGTGAGATAAATTTTCTTAACACGTGAACATGTTTCATCATATCATATCTTAACGGGAGATAAATTTTCTGAACATCCCATTTCTGTGATTAACCTCTTGCCAAAATGGTCCACGGTGGTCTAGGGGTTAACACTGCACCACGCCACCATCTTCAAAGCGATCCTTGTATATCTTGACACGAGCGTGCGTGTGTGCGCGTATCCGCGTGATTATGTGTGTGTTACTGGCTCTCTCTCTCTCTCTCTCTCTCTCTCTCTCTCTCTCTCTCTCTCTCTCTCTCTCTCTCTCTCACACACACACATACACACTCCCACACCACAGCCAGGTGTGTGTGTGTGTGTGTGTGTGTGTGTGTGTGTGTGTGTGTGTGTGTGTGTGTGTGTGTGTGTGTGTGTGCATTCCACTCATATGATCGGAAACCCAATCGGATTTCTTTTTTTTTTTCTATTCTACTCGTACTCTTCGTCAATTGAGCGTCAAGCGGGGGAAATAACACAGACTGGGAGACGAGTCAAATGCCAGACAAGTCAGGCTCCACACGAAGTTGTTCCTAACGCCTCTCTCTCTCTCTCTCTCTCTCTCTCTCTCTCTCTCTCTCTCTCTCTCTCTCTCTCTCTCTCTCTCAAGAGAACCAGTCCCGCCTGTCAGTGTGGTGGTGTAAAAACAGCTAATAATCAGCACAATTATGATGTTTCTTTCTGTCTTTACGTTTTGCGTGCGTTTGCTGAGAAAAATGGTCTTGTTCTTTGTGAAATCCCAACCTTCGAGTGCAAATTCTCACTATGGCATACCTTGTATTATGTGCCTCGGATATGAAACAGTTTGCAACTTACAATACAAAATTCAGGAAAACTTTATGGCCATATATATAAATATATATATATATATATATATATATATATATATATATATATATATATATATATATATATATATATATATATCCAGCGATATATATATATATGTCTAGGAACGCTATAACTGTTCAAACAGCAACACAACTGGTTATTATCTAGTAAACCTGGTTAACGAGTGTTATACCAGGGTAACTACTATTGTGACTAGTCAACTAGCAACATACGTAGTCAACTAATATATCAACTGGTGATATACCCGGGCAACTCGTAATAAACTTGTTTAACCAGATACACCTGGTGAACTTGTGCATCCTGGTCACCTAGTGATATACCTGATTAGAACTAGTATCACAGGTACCTACGTAACTTGTCACCTGAAACAAACCGGTTCGATCCCACAAGTGTACACTTAGCCAACCACAAGCAATAACATTCAGCTAGTCAGCCTAGGTGAATATCAAAAAAAAAAAAAAAACAACTGCATGTACACAAAGTCACCTGGAAACACAGCTGATCCATCGCAAACGTCCCCGATCACCAAGGTACGCCAGGCATGCATCATATCCGTGGGTCACGTTCCCTGGAGACACTTCAGTTTGATAAGAGCTTCCTTTCGGCAACTAATGAAGTGCGAAAGATGAACTACTTCTCCTCCTCCTCTTCCTCCTCTTGTACCCAATGAATATTTGGTACCTCCAGCCTAGCGGGTGTCATTTTCACTGTTACTTCACCTGTATCCCTGTGTCTTCGTATGGGTTATGAAACTCACAGAGCAAGGCGGGCACTCGGGGCATGTGAAGCATTCTACCAATATACACTGAGTATGGACGCAACAGCTGCGCAATGGATACCAGCCTGACTTGTACGTGCTCATAAAATGCCAAGTGCATTTATGTCACACTCCCGGTGGTGTCAGTCTGGTATGTACGCCTCCCTCGGGGTAGTTCCGTCACAAGTGTATGGTCTCAGAAGTGCACTGTCTCAAATGAGGTATACCCTAAGAGGGCACGTGAAGTCATACCGCAAGGCGAGGCGCTTCACGCGCGAGTCGTATGACACATGTGATGTTCCTTTATGTGGTGTAGACAGACCACGAGCGTAGTGGGTTAGGTCATCATTGTGTTACGTCGAATGGCAACAGCAGAAACAGAGAGAGTAACCCAGATGCCGTAGGTGGCTAATGAATACTCAGGAATAAAGAATCTCGAGCCATCGCGTTAAGATACGGACACACCAACTCTACAGAGCGACAGCAGAACACAACAGTCCGCACATTACTCGTGAGAGAGCAGAATCGACAACACTTCCCTGTGGTCAACACAGCGAGGCTTATCATATCAACGAGGCGTAACTACTCGCAAAGCGTGTAAAGGTCTTTTTTGAGTCTCGTTCGTCGCCGTCAGTCCGGGAGACTCAAAAGATGCGCCAAGTTCCAGTATTTATGAACTATATAGTTCCGCTCCTGAACTGCAAACTGTGCTGAACCACGACAATTGCAGTCCACATTGGTATATAGTTCCGCTCCTGAACTGCAAACTGTGCTGAACCACGACAATTGCAGTCCACATTGGTAAAAAAAAAAAAAAGAAAATTTTCGTTTTTTACGGAAACAACATAGCAGTGGATAACTAAGGAAAAAGGAAGTTTAAGGACTTACACTCACTGCAGACCAATCAAGAGAATGGGAACGAGGGTGATGGGTGGTTGGAGGCCAAGATGATCTTTAAAATAGGCCTATCAACCATCGTGGTCATTATATAACCGTCAAGGTCAAAGTTTCGACCACCAGCCGGAATATCTTTTCAAACACCTTCCTCGTCAACAACGCTCTCGCATCATTATACGTATGGTATTGAGTCTCGAGATGAAAAAAAAGACTCTGGGAACACCTCCGACTCAACTGAAGGCGACGGAGGTAAGCACCAGTCCTCTTTATGTGCGCTGGCTAGAACAAGTTAAAGAGAACTTCATCCTCCCGCCAGCCACTCGCGCGACCGGGTACCCTCGTTTGTTAACACAATGCCTACCATTAATGGGGGTTCGGGGAGCTATAAACCGTGTCTTAATCACCTCCACGCTCGATCTCCCTCGCTGATATGGCAACTGAAACCCTACCTGAGCAGAGGCTGATCCAAACCACAAAGAGGGAAGGGAAAATTCCGATCCTGCAAACCTACTCAGAGACACGACGATCCTTGCCACCGAAGGTCAGTTCAAGGAACCTGGCGCAGCAACTCGTTCTTCTGAAGTGGCTCTTCCTACTGGGGAGGGACAGGGAAGGTCAGCGGAGATGTCGTAATCATGAACCACCTGCCCGACTGGTCTAGGTCATCTGGAGGTGTGGATCAACTCCCTTAAGAATAATCATGAACTTCTCGATGAGGTAGATCACGTTTGACACCTTGTCCCACAGAACAGTCGATGCCATTGCTTCGCCTTCCAGGTACATTAACCACACACTGCATCAACCCCAAGTAGAGAGATCAAGGAGATATCTCTGGAGGCTTTAGTGTCAAACACAGTCATGAGACTATATAAGCTGTGGCCTTAGAAATGCCGAGCGGGAGGGAGTAAGGAAACGTATCTTTTGATCGTACCTACAACACTTCAAAACCATTCAGTAAACCAAGTCATTTTAGAACGAAGAAGGGCCATATATTCAGCGAGGTTGTGTGCGTTCCTATTCTGAACATATAAAGAACTTGGGTTTATAGCGCCGCTGACGTCGTTCCCTGGCACACGATTGGGCTAAGGCCCAAATAGCCAACTGATTTATGAACGAAAAGTCAGAGCGGGACACTGCTAGATGGACCACTGCTTAATGCGCAACGCTACGAGGTGGTTGCGATCGTATGGAGGAGCTTAGTAACGATCAATGGGATGTTGAAGATTGTGCACAGTTTCATGAGAGGCAATCCCGTCCAGAAGCAACATCCTATGACGTTTTGACAAGTTTATCTGTTGAGCAAAAACCAACACAAAAAGACTGGTTTTGGTTGATACAATATCTACCCATCCACTACTTTAATCCACCCATCAAACCATTTAATCCACCCATCAAGTCCTTTAATCCACCCATCAAATCCTTTAACATATAAAGAGAAAAACAAGACAGGAATCTGCACAATAATCCAAACTTAACTCCGATAACCAAGAAATGGCCGAAGCACAAAAGGTTCCGATGCCTTTAACACAGATGAAGGATAGAAGCTAATGAGGCACAAGTCGTGCGTCGATCAAATTCCAAAAAGTGGATTTCTTTAAGCCTTCGTCAGTATCGAGTTTGTGGCAACCCTGATCAAAGTCCACCTTCGTCAACAGGTTATGAAGATTAGGTTAGACCTTGTCCAGGAGACACTGCTTGTTGGCGACTAATCTAGCAAGTGTTTTCATACACCAGACATCAATCCTTCACTATCCAGGTGTCAAACACCTTATCAACATTATCAAGAAAACCAAACACTAGACTACGAAGCATCAAGAACCTAGTGGCTTCCACCACGACTATCAATACACTTATGGCACTGCCAACAGCTCGCACATCATCTACAGTCAACACAACCACTCGTGCCTTCGAATCGACGAAGAGGTTATGTGCCGGGCATCTCCTCTCTGACCTTGACTCAACTGTGGGTGAAAACACTATTGATCCCAAGCCCAGGGATGCGGCAGGATGAGCAAAGCACAAACGAAATGGGTTACCCATGTAGCCCAGAATGGATGACGAATGCTTCTCGAGGACAATTTGTGCACACCCAGCTCGAAGAAGGGTTTCAAAAGGTCAAGAGGCGACCAACGCCATTCCCTCAAAGTCTCTTACAAGAAAACTTGAGGAGGTTGCGAAGACAGTCCAGCTCTTGAAAGGCAGAGGAGGAAAACCGTCACAACTGGATGAAAACCGTCACAACTGAAGGAAAACCGTCACAACTGGAGGAAACGGAAGATTACAAAGTAAAGAAAAATGAAAAAAAGATTTGACAGCAGTAGCGACACCAGCAAAAGAGGATTGATACTTCCCATCATCCAGCGGGTCCTACTCATCACGTGCCTCATCGAGTTCGTCTTGTGATTTCGAAATGGTCAACAACAGACGTACAACTGATGGTGACTTATCACATCGGTGGGTCGTTAAGCAGCATTTCCGTGTCAAGAGTGAGATATACCTAGTTGCGCGTATGCATCAAGAATAACAGCATTTCTTTTCTATCCCCATTTCTACCAGCTTTTATCCCTTATTCTACCAGCAGGACTTCTTATCCAGCCTTCAAATAGTGACCACAGACGGCCAGATGAAGGTGAACATACTTGTCCAGACGCAATCTACGTCGCAATGACTTGTGAAGCGCATTAACGATAAAACAAAAAAAGGTGACAGACGTCTTCAACAGTCGCGGAAGTTGGTGAAAAGCTGCAGTGACGTGGGTACATTTAGCGACTCATATTACTCCGAATGACGTTTATACCCACCACATCATCAATGAAACGAGTGACCAGACCCAACTACAGAGTGACTCCAACCCCCCAAAACATCCGACTAGTTTCAGAGGCAATAACAGAGTCGATTCGTACCATTCATAAAATAGCAGAGGCGTCATGCCATTCTTTACAAGTACAGACCCAGGCTTTGGTCCTACCACCAGCACCAGTGGAGTCGCTACGTTAACAAAGATGCCCGAGGCAGAGAATCAACAATTCAAAGTCTGTATCTTACGAGTCATGGAATAAATCTGGATGATTACTAATTTCTCTCCTTTATGTCAGGCTCAACACACATCCCCACGGCCAGCCTATGTCCCGGAGTCTTGTACACGAGCATAATCATTTACGTCAGTACACAAAGTTTCTTCCTGTAACCAGTTCACAGCATCCACAACATTATCCAGCTCGCCAAGTCCGGTGTGTCAAAACGCTGTAAAAAGGATCCTACGAATTATGCTCTCGTCGCGTAAATCACCTCGCCTAACGAGGCTTCAGCTGTGAGAGAGAGAGAGAGAGAGAGAGAGAGAGAGAGAGAGAGAGAGAGAGAGAGAGAGAGAGAGAGAGAGAGAGAGAGGGGAGGGGGGGGGCTGGAAGACCCGTAACTAGTTTCTCAACAATTAATTACTGTCGCCGTGTACATGTTCTAAGCCCGACGTGGCATTCAAACAACCCTCTTGACAAGCTTGGCGACGCATCACCACCGAGGCCAACGTTGCGCTCAAAAGAAAATGATGAGAAATCCTTGTTTGTGTTGACGTCTTACCGCGGCTCCTTCACGTTCTGCTGAGGTAAACATGACGTCATCCAACACAGGCTCTTGGAAACTGGGCGGATTCCCTTGACGGTGGCCGGGTTCGCCTGAAGACGAAAAGTTCTGGATCCCCGCAATCCATTTTCCCATTACACCCGCCAACGCTCACTTCGATGAATGGCGACTGGTATTCTTCACTGCTCTCGGTAACCTGCGATGTCTCTCACTGTCTGTAGAAGAGACAGGTCCCTTATCACTGCTTTTATCAGTGCCGGGCTAAACTTCTAGGCATTACGGGCGGGGTCTTTCGCCCACCGAACCGTCTCTCCTCATAGCGCGCCAGTGGTCCTTAATGCGACACAGCTGGTATCCTAAGTGCGAAGATATTTACGTGCAGGAACAGGGTAGTACATCAGCCATGTTACGTCAGGTGCATGATGGAAGCAGAGAGTCACTGCTGGAAAAGGATAATGGTACGGTTATCTCCATAATCTCATGTATTAAGCTACAGTTCTTAAGCTTTAAGCTTTCGGGTCCTCTCTGACGAGTGTAAAAAAAAAAAGAGAAAGAAATCTACGGTTTACGACCACCGCATGTCATTTTGATTCCGTTCAACTTGATCAAAAAGATACGCAAATTAACGATTTCAAACCCGCGTACGATCGTCCTCATCAGTACGAACATATTAACCGAAAAAAAAGAAAGACACTGAAGTTTTAAGATTAGGTACCAACACCTGTAATAGAACCAGATTCTGTGATTTCGTCCCATCGCACTTCATGGAAGCCTTTCTGTAAGAGACGATCAATCAAGCCAGCGACGTGTTTAAAACTTGATTCTGCTCCTATTTTCTCTCGTGACACAAAGACAACAAGGTATCACAGACACGCGAACAACAACAGGGCTTTCCTAAGCACACCCTTTTTTTTTTCCCGTGTTCTTTTCCTTCCAGTAAAGAGTCGAGCCACAAAGAGCTTCATCAGTAACATCAACATCATAATGTTATTTACCTCACATACGGGGAGGCTTCAGGGCAGGGAGGGGGAGGAAGGGAGGCTGGAGGGAGGGAGGGGAGGCGCCCTCACCCTTTCTAACAAACTGCCGGCAAACAATGATCCTTTTGTTTGTCCGTCACATCTGGGTCGCTCTGTGATCCACTGGTTCCGAAGGACAAAGGTTCGATTAGTGTCGTCAACACTGTCGCCCTACCTTACGAACACACTTGCTCACTCTGCCAGGGTCGTCCATATCATACATAAAGAGAGAGTCTGGGGAGATTTGGTGTTTGTGATACTAGACCAAGAACTCATGCTTGTTTCCACGCCACCAACATCGCCTTATCTATGCACTATATATATATATATATATATATATATATATATATATATATATATATATATATATATATACATATAAAGTTTTCTGTTAGGCAGACTGGTAAGGATCTTGCTCTTAGACTTAAGCAACATCAATATAGTATAAGAACGGGACAAGAATCAAATGCCTTGTTTAATCACAAAAACTAAGATCATTTTACTGACTGGAGTAATGCCATCTCTGTTATTAACTCTAACTCCAGTACCACGAGATATATAACTGAATCTTCTACTGTTAAATACACAAAGAATTATAACCTTAATATTAGTAAAGGTCTATACAATTTGGATAGCTTTATTGCTGATAAAATTTAAAAAAAAATTCCCCTTTTTGCCCACATTATAAGTTTATGATACACTCGCTGTCTGTCTTGGACAATCACGTGTCTACCAATTGGCGTCCTAGCTACGTCTATTCGTTGTATATCAGCTACTTATATTTCTTTCTTGTATCTCCCCTGATGATGTGATCATTACACGAAAGTGCACTTGGGAACTTATCAAGTTCCATTTTCCTGTGTTTCTGGCATATACTAGATCACTTCGCAATATATCCTACAACTTGGTTTCGAACGGCAGCCACCAGCCTGGAAACTAAGTATGTTACCTAATTAGCTATGCACGAAGAGCATTGGATAACATGTACCTCAAATAGTGATTTCTCCACTATGGGATCCACATCACATACATGGCACAAAGGAGGATTGGAACCCATGCTATTTGTGGCGACAGTTAGGACCTTCATCCACCGAACCACACGTGTCATGAGACCAAATTGGCTATTCCACCACAATCGAATGTATTTACTCCTACATACATAGGCAACGAGACTTATAATGGCCAATACCCCTCACCCTCACAGGGATTTTGGTGAATATCTTGACGTGACCCACGACTTCTCTAAAGCCCTTGAGAAGTGAAGGGAAAAATGAAGAGTATTATTCCTGGGTAAAAACTCCCTTCCTCACTGTCGGCCCTTTTGCTCATTCTCTCTTTATGCAATGCACGGTTTCCTCCTTGTCAGTCGTTCCCTCGTGGCAGTCAAGGATGAAGACACCTCGTTCATCTTATTCTGTCAACGGTGGCATCCTACAGGGTACTGAGGTGAACTTGCGTCTCCACCTCTTTCAACCTATGACCTTATGCAATCTTCAGCCGAAGATTTCCATGTTACGTTCGCTACAAAACTAGAGATGATTACGTGATAATGTAATGTGCGCATGACATCAACTGGTTTCCAAAACGAGTTGGATCAATACGTGTGTCCCGAGAGACGGGACAATATAAATATATTTCTCAAATAAACACGTCAGTACTTTTACATGGCTATTAACGAAGGTCGTGTTATAGAAAAAGTATAACATACCTTCTTACTTTCAAAAGTTTGACTGACTCTTTAGTTATGCAATTTGACTGACTAATCAACCCCTTGTGTTACAAAGAATACTTTCATACTAACCCTTTAACTTAAAATGAGTACTTTCGTAAGCCTGTATTTTTCGCGAAAGTCTTGGGTTTTGATTGAAAAGGTCCAAAAAAAAAAAAAAATCTGCAATGAAATGTCGCACCAAGCAATTTGAACATCAGCAATTATTGATGGATGAAGTTTTAATTCGTCACCAATTATAGAGGCCATAAAATACAGAGGACAATCCGATTACGATCTATATAATCTCTGACAAAAAATAAACAAACTTTCAATCTACTGAAATACAGTAATATGACGTAGGCCGAAATACTTCCTCCCTTCCTCCACAAAGATAAGGTTTACATTAATTTTTAATTTCATTCTCGGTCCATTAAAATGGTGCCTTTACTTCCTCCTCTAACCTGTGGCTTCAGTCAGCTACTCACACACACACACACACACACACACACACACACACACACACACACACACACCTGAAGCTCCTGGGAGAAGAAATATCATCCCTCCCTTCCCCTCCCACATGGAAATGAGACAATTTACCTCAGTCGAGGCAAAAAGCTCCCCTGCCAAAGCCAAATCTCAACTGCTCATTTTTTTTCTGTTTTCTGATCGCTTCTGCCAACCTTTCCCTTCCCCCACCAACCCCCCTCACCCTTTTTTCTTTAGGGGGAACATGATGAACGGGGGTGAGCTGTGGGGTGAAACATGGCCCTTTGAAAGATAGATTGGTAGGCAAGTATAGGGAAAAGCCCCAATCAGAAACCGAAAGACACACTTCTGGATTCGCGATGCGTATCCTCCATTGGTGTGACGTTCAGGGAAGGTGAAGGAAAACAGGATGCGGGGTCGGGTGGTTACACAAGACGACACATACGCAAGATACAGAAGACGTTATTGAAGCACCGAAACGAAGACGGGGCAAGAGAGGGGGAGACATGCTGAAGGAAAGGGTTATCAGAAAGATACGGAGAAGGAGGAGGAGGAGGACATAGTGGAAGGGGAGAATGCTTCAAGAAGAGGAGGAGGAACGGTAAAAGAAGGAGGGATGAGTGTGTGTGTGTGTGTGTGTGTGTGTGTGTGTGTGTGTGTGTGTGTGTGTGTGTGTGTGTGTGTGTGTGTGCAGAAGGAAGGGGTGAAAGATGTTAGCAAAGGTAAAGTCAGAGACGTACGTGGTAAGGATATACTCAGAGAGAGAGAGAGAGAGAGAGAGAGAGAGAGAGAGAGAGAGAGAGAGAGAGAGAGAGAGAGACTGTGGGCGGGGATGCGTTAGTGAAGGGGGCGGCGAGGCTGGGGAAGGAACTTTATGTCAAGGAGGTGATGGGGAAAAAAAAGGGGGTCAGTTAAGTGAGGGAAACGTGCTAAATGGAGGTAGAGGTTTGCTTAAGACAGGAGGAGGCGTAAGAATAGGAAAATAAACGAGGTATGGAGAGAGAGAGAGAGAGAGAGAGAGAGAGAGAGAGAGAGAGAGAGAGAGAGAGAGAGAGAGAGAGAGAGAGAGAGAGTAAGAGGAGGAGGAGGAGGGGAACGTCCTCTTTCCCCTCCCTCGCGTCACTTTCCACTTTTTCGATCAGCTCAGGAAAAAAAGGAAAAAAAAAAAAAAATCGTTGTGCGGCCGATCTCCCCCTCTGATGCCGTACCTCATCACCCAAGACGTCCCCCTCTCAATAGCCGAGGCCGTCACAGTACCCACACGACCCCTGCACGGGAGGAGGAGGAGGAGAGAGAGGAAGCAGATCTTGACGAGACCTTACTCACTGCCCGACGACACTCGACCAACACCTTCTCATGAACACTGGTCAGTGACATCAGAAATATCCCAGCAATAATCTGCCAGAAATGTAACCATTTCTTTTCACGTTGGAGGATCCAGTCACGGACGAAAGTCCACACCAAGACCAGGCGCTAACTGAAATACAGAGAGAATTATGAAACGGAAAACGAAAAGACGAGGGAAAGTGCTTTAAGAATTTTTGAGAAACTGAAAAACCCTGTCTTTTGAAACGTGCTTGGTAGGTCATAGTTACACATGTTAGTAGCCATGTGGGAGATGGAAGGGTGGAGCGAAAAAGATTTTGAGCTTTCGGGGCCTGTAACATGCAGGAGGGTGAAAGGCGTGTACGGGACAGAGCGAAGTGGAACGATGTGGTATACTGGGGTCGACGTGATATGCCACTGCAGTAAACCAGGGCATGTGAAGCGTCCGAGGTAAACCATGGAAAGCTCTGTTGGGCCTGGATGTGCACAGAGAGCCGTGACTGCGGTCCATTACACACGTCCAGCGAGTGAATGTATGTGAGCGAATACGGCCCTCCCTTCTCCGGTCTGCTCCTGGCGCTACACGCTAACGCTGGAAACGTCGATCAAGTACGAAAAAAAAAAGTATCTATATTAGGCATACGTCCTTACGAAAGTACCCGGAAAACCAAAAACAACCGAACTGAAAAAAACAACAACAACGCTGTAAACATCCGTGGTAAACAAAATGAATGGACGCGTGTGTGGTGTGACCTTGCTGAGGAAGGGGAAGAGGGATGAAGCTGCCTCGAGGGAGACGAACATGATGTCATTACCGGGGGCCACAAGCACCCCCGCAGGACACCCCAAGGCTGTGACACAGGCTGCCGGGGAATCACCACCTTGGGAAATGTGGTAATGGCACAGTGTGCGAGACAGCGGGTCTTCCGGAGGTCACCTGGGAGTAGTAGGCCAGGCAACCGGATAGGCATGTGTTATCTACTCCTGCTCCTCCACCTCCTCCACACCATCCTCCACCTCCTGCTCCTCCTCCTCCACACCATCCTCCACCTCCTCCACCTCATCCTCCTTCTACTCTTCCTCCTCTTCATAGATGCGGGAGGAAGTTGAGGAAAAGAAGGGGAAGGAAAGGAATAGGGATGAGGTGAGAGGAGGGACATGATAACGAGTGGGGGCATTACAAAGACAATGCGCATGACAGATGAAATTCAAAAGTGTGACACGCAGACAGATCATAGAATATGAGAAAGCCAGAGACCAGCTGCTCAGTGAGAGAGAGAGAGAGAGAGAGAGAGAGAGAGAGAGAGAGAGAGAGAGAGAGAGAGAGACTCAGGAGGTTGCCAGGTAGGTGTCGCTCACGATCAATATTCATTTTAGAAAAACACCGTCCAACACCTCATCGGTCGCCGCCTTGATGCAGATTTCCCCCGTTACACAAAAACGTTCGTTCCCCGTCACACCGTCACATAAAAAAACGTTCGTTTCCCCGTTACAACGTCACATAAAAAACGTTTGTTTCCCTGTCACACCATCACATAAAAAAGTTCGTTTCCCCGTCACACCCTCACATAAATAAACGTTTGTTTCCCCGTCACATAAAAACTTGCTCCCCCGTCACACCGTCACATAAAACCGTTCGTTCTTACGCGCACCTACCACGTTTTCTAGGGGGGGGGGGGGTACTTGATACGCTGAGCGGATGAAGCGATGCCTCTTAAATCAAAGTCTCTTTCCACTGAACATTGCGCACTGTGTAAAATAAAGAACCGTGGAAAAAAATGCTTGTATAAAAGCACCCAAAGCGCATCCAGATCCCTTGATAAAAGCACCCAAAACACTTCCAGATCCTTAAAACTGCTTTTTCAAGTGCCTTTTAATTAATAAATAACCAGGTGTAATTTGAACCTAGAGGACGGTATGGGAAAGAACATCATCTACGCATGTTCAAGTAACATCAACGCACGTTCAAGTAACATCTACGCACGTTCAAGTAACATCCACGCATGTTCATGTAACATCTACGCACGTTCAAATAACATCTACGCACGTTCAAGTACCATCTACGCACGTTCAAGTAACATCTACACATGTTCAAGTAACATCTACGCACGTTCAAGTAACATCTACACATGTTCAAGTAACATCTACGCACGTTCAAGTAACATCTACACACGTTCAAGTAACATCTACGCATGTTCAAGTAACATCTACGCACGTTCAAGTAACATCTATGCACGTTCAAGTAACATCTACGCACGTTCAAGTAACATCTACGCACGTTCAAGTAACATCTACGCACGTTCAAATAACATCTACGCACGTTCAAGTAACATCTACACACGTTCAAGTAACATCTACGCATGTTCAAGTAACATCTACGCACGTTCAAGTAACATCTATGCATGTTCAAGTAACATCTACGCACGTTCAAGTAACATCTACGCATGTTCAAGTAACATCTACGCATGTTCAAGTAACACCTACGCATGTTCAAGTAACATCTACGCACGTTCAAGTAACATCTACGCACGTTCAAGTCACATCTACGCATGTTCAAGTAACATGTACGCACGTTCAAGTAACATCTACGCACGTTCAAGTAACACCTACGCATGTTCAAGTAACACCTACGCACGTTCAAGTAGACTGAAGGTCACAGAGGAACACCAACCCCCTTTTGCCTCGGGCAAGCTTGGAGTTCAACAACGTTCATCAGCTCGTGATAAAATGAGCTGAACGCGTTTGTGACGAGGCTACCTTAATATCCTGTTAACACGAAGTGCCCTTTCCTTCAACGCCTAATTATGACACATCAAATACCAGTCGACGCCCAAGGCTCCTCCCCTCCCGCTCTTTGACACACAAAAAATATATTTTTTTTAAGTCTTTTAATCACCAATTTCGACGAAGGGTCAATAACGACAACCCTTTTCAATCGAACATGATTAATGAGACGTTTCAGTAGCACCTGTCGTGAGTTACTGCTCCTCCTTGCCCTGTTGATTCAAGAGAGGCCTCAGATACTAAGACTGATCCCTACATAACACTGATCTATGTCACTTGCGAAAGAGATGCACAGTCAATGCAGGACATAGACATATATACAGAGCAGTGTACTCCAACTCTCTCTCTCTCTCTCTCTCTCTCTCTCTCTCTCTCTCTCTCTCTCTCTCTCTCTCTCTCTCTCTCTCTGTGCCCCAGGCCCTAATCCCAAAGAAACTATACACTTTTGATGTTTCATCACCGGAACGAAACTGATGTTTGACAACGTATCCCTCACTTGACTTTATTCTTTTTTTTCTCTCTTCCAGCCTTGAATTGAAAAACGAAACAGCGTCAGAGGGCTCCACCCTACTGAATTATATAACGCTGATCATAGCGATGCTTTCACCACCACGACACTCGCTCTATGTCCGTTCCTTCAATGTCGACATCCTGACGAGGGAGATTTTCTCCAATCGTCACACAGTTATACCACAGCCAGCACTCAAGAGACGTACTGTAATCAGTCTCCACAGCCAGCACTCAGACGTGCTGTAATCAGTCTCCATAGCCAGCACTCAAGAGACGTACTGTAATCAGTCTCCACAGCTAGCACTCAAGAGACGTACTGTAATCAGTCTCCACAGCTAGCACTCAAGAGACGTACTGTAATCAGTCTCCACAGCCAGCACTCAGACGTGCTGTAATCAGTCTCCATAGCCAGCACTCAAGAGACGTACTGTAATCAGTCTCCACAGCTAGCACTCGAGACGTACTGTAATCAGTCTCCACAGCCAGCACTCAAGAGACGTACTGTAATCAGTCTCCACAGCTAGCACTCAAGAGACGTACTGTAATCAGTCTTTTCTGACTGTGTCTAGACTCGCCAAAAAAAAAAAAAAACAGACTCCAAATTATTGTTGTTGTTTTAGTTTTTTCTTTCTCGTAGCCTTCATGAAATTCGCCTTCCTGACGGGGAAACGTTATTAACTTTGGGCAAAATGTTAAAGTTTCTCTTCGACGTGCAGGGTGACCCGAGTCTGGAGAGTAATGGAATCAATGACCAGAGAATCTCCACCGTAACACAGACCCTCGCGAATCATAATGAATAAGGCGAAATTCTTGGTGAAGACCCGCGCTGCCACAAGGAAATTCTGGGCTCGGGTTATACGACGACACACACAGGTCGACCGAACGAAAATGCGGTTACATGTCAAAATGGGTCTCAAAAATAAAGGGACGTCGCAGATCCTCAATGGTTGAGGTAGTGATGATGATCATTAAGGAAGAAGAAACTTTGAGAAAACGGCATGTCCTCCCCTCTATGAGATTTAAATACATGCGAGCAATATACACTAATAATGATATCACACACACACACACACACATGTATAAACATACAAACTCCATCTCTTTGTCTCTGTCTGTCTGTCCGTTCTGATGAAGGCCTTTTGGACAGGACTGTGGAACGTGAGGTGGTACATTAGCGACACAAGTCCTTTCCCCTTTTTCGTCTTCATACAGATGGAATCGGTTCCAAAAGCAAACACGATCCAAAACCAGAAACGACAAGTCTACTAGTGCACTTGGCAGAGTTGGAGAAACTGGTGAGCCGCGAAGGTGCAAGTGGTTCCTCGCCTACAATGAACTCGAGAGATTTCCACACCATACGAATATTAGGATGATACGCGCCATGCTTCGATGGGGGCACTCCAGTTTGGGACACGTCTGTAAGACCTTCCGTGAGGTAGCTACCTGACGAGTATATACCGGCCACCGAGTGTGTGTGTGTGTGTCTAAGTGTTCACGGCGACTTAACGCCCCTCTCGTATATCAACGCAAGGGCGGAGCAAAGAGACTTTTGGCGGTGTGTGTGCACCAACCTATCCACCTACCTACCCACCGCCTGCTCGTACCAGCGTACTCACCTGAACCTTTAGGACGTCCCTCCGACGGAAGTCTGCTCGAACTTACCTGAAAGGAGAAATGAACATTAGATCAACAAGGCAAAAAAAGAATGATCTTAAGGTATGGAAATGGCACGTACATAAGAATATAGCCCCAAAAAAATCTTGCATGTGGACGCATGCTCTATTTCTCTGTAGGCATTTTCAGTGTTCAAATGTGCCAGCAAAATATAATGTTCAGGAGTTTCAATGGCGTTCAGTCTGTGCATAATAATTTGCTCCAAAATTCAGTTTCTGTACATTGTTTACTAAGGATTCCCTTAACATAAGACTCGACCATCTAAATAATAATGGAGACAAAAACACATTTTCAGAGACTCTCTCATTTAAATGCACGTCAAATTTCAATGCACGTACGTCGGAGATCTTCACTAGCCATTGTAATACTATGATCAACGGTGGTAAATCCCGGCAGCACAGTGTACGAGAGGAAATGACTTAACCAAGCGTTAGAGAATCAGTCGCAGCATTTCACACTATGCCAACCATTCATTCCTGATAAAAGCCTTTAAAATGACAGTGCGTTCCATCTTGCATTAGTTAGTTCCCTCTAAACGACGAAGCGCTTGAGAGAGAGGGATGGAAACACGAGGTCGCGGGAGGATGAAGTCAGGCCTCTTCTGCGTCACATTTAAACGACGCGTTACGTTTCGAAGAGAATTATTTACAAAAAAAAAAAATAGTGAAGACACGTTACAATTACACCGAGCTGTCGATGTAAACTTACTAATATGGAACGGTCGAGCTCGCTATGCCTTTACTCTTCAGGTAATGGTTTTTTTCTCCCTCCTCCCGCCCACCATCCTTAACCTCGTGACCTATCCTCAAAATACAATTCGGAACACCTGTTTCCTGAGGAGAGAGAGAGAGAGAGAGAGAGAGAGAGAGAGAGAGAGAGAGAGAGAGAGAGAGAGTTGGGAGGGAAGGAGGTGGGGGGGGCGGAGAAGCGAGAGGTTAGAAAAGAGAGAGAGAGAGAGAGAGAGAGAGAGAGAGAGAGAGAGAGAGAGAGAGAGAGAGAGAGAGAGGAGAAAAACATTGACGTTCGGAAATCATTTTCGGTCACGAAGAGAAGAGGAGAAAGGAAGGGGGGTGCACGACGCTAGTATTCTGAAACACAAACGAACGTCTCGAACAGCAAAACAAGAAAAAAAAAATATTAGGTTGGCCACTAACCTAGACGGTCAAGATGCATAAGCGGAGTTCACGTTTACACAAAGAGACCAAAACAAACAGAGAAACATACTACAAGCTGTGTTCAGGTGAATAAAAAGAAAAAAAAAATCATTACGTCAATTTCATGGGAAAAAGAATGAAAAAAACCACACAAATATACCTTCTGTGCTGACATTACGAGCGACCAAAACACGCTGAGTTTCAGGTCGCAAGGAATACGACATGCTGAGTGCGACTTCCCAACGAGACATGCCAAGTTCTGGTTACACGCGCGTCAACGAAAACGTGTTGCTTCTGGACAGAAACAGCCACCACCCGACTGCAGTCTCAACTTGCAAGTGTTAAAGTGGCGCCTGTACCACTTTACACCTTCGGTATCGCTCGGTAGTGGAGAGAGAGAGAGAGAGAGAGAGAGAGAGAGAGAGAGAGAGAGAGAGAGAGAGAGAGAGAGAGAGAGAGAGAGAGAGAGAGAGAGAGAGGCCCCACTTAAAGAGGTGCTGCCTTCCTAAAACTTTAAAAAGTTAAAGTGATGGCCGGAATTACCCTCTTGAATTCCGGCGCGCAGAACCATCTTCCTCCCTCCGTGTCAAGACTGCTGACGTTAATCACTGTCTTATCAACACTAAGCAACCGATCTAATCTTATCTGTGTTTGATACAATACTAAGCTATCAGTGTAACCTTATCTGTGTTTGGATCTAGTCTTATCTATGTTTGATTTAATGCTAAGCCATCGGTCTAACCTTATCGGTGTTTGAATTTGCTGATTTTGTCTCATTAACTCCGATGTAACTCCCTATCATCTCCCTTCAAGCAATTCTAAAAGCATTCTCAGAGGACACAATAATGGCGTATGGAGAAAGGTGTCGGCACAGCTCGCGTTTCGATGGAGTGTTCCTGTGATCCAGTGCTGGACTTGCACATCTGCTTCGCTCAAGGATGAAAGAAAAAAAGGAAAAAAAACTTTCTTCTCTTGGAAACATGCACTGATAATGCCTAAAAAAAAAAAGGGTTTATCCATTATAACTACTGCCCCATTGCTCAAGCTTTAAAATCAGTACCTAAAGTTGTTGAATCCCTATTCAACTTCCAATTCCTTGAGCCTCTCGAATCTCACAGACTTTACGGCGATTGTAAACTTTGGCATTCGTAAGGAAAGATCCATCGGTGACATTCTATCGTAAGGCATTATTAGCGTCTGGTCCTTTATTGTGCATTCCCCTTAGAGTGTCAAAAGCCTTTGACAAGGTGTGGCACTGGGATCTGATCTTCAAAACCCTCTATTTTGGCTTTCCTCCCTAACTCTGTTTCTTATTCATTTAGCTTCTTCACTAGCTGGTCTGCCTCCGTAGCTATTCAGTCACCAGCTTCTCTCATTCCTTCTTTCTCCACATCAACAGTGGTGTCCCTTTGGCCTTTCTCTCACATCCATCAATGTTCCTCTTTTCCATCAATGATCTCCCTTTGGCCAAACAAACAAATACTTTTATACCCTTTTCAGCATTACTATATTCCACCGCTGGTTTCCCCATCAACTCCATATCTCCTCTCGTTCAGTCCATGTACTGTCCCGTCCCAACTGCTCCTGTGAAATCAAAATTCGAGAGGATTTCCCAAATGGAGGTAAACGTAACTAACTCACCACTCGATACTTTCCTCTCATTTCCCTTTCTAAAGCTACGACCAACAGTCCCATCGCTTCTGCTGGCTCTGTATCGCCAACATGAAACACAACACCGGGTTTACCATGAGATCTGTCTCGGAAATCCTACATTACGTAAATAATTCAAGTCTACATATTTTTTTCTTTAACAAGTCTCGATCACATGCCCGACCTTTACCACGCCACGTGAGGAACAGTTTGGTGTAACGCACGAAATAATGAGGCTTTCAGATGAGGTGCTATGAAGTGTTGGGAGGAGCTGAAAATTTTTCCCACAAATCTATCGGGTTTTGACGTTGTGTGCTGAAGGTTCGGGAAGTCTTGCTCACAGGCGATATCTGGCATGTCATCCAGCCATGTGTGTCACAGGGGGGGTGACAGAGCAACACAAGAGGTTAACAGGAGTAGTAGGTAACATTTAATAACCGTAAGAGGTAACAGGAGTAGTAACATTTAGGAAAATCTATATAATAATGGAAATTCAGCCTAACCGCATCAGTCCACTGGTGAATTTACTCCATTAAGAATCGAATTATTGAATTATCGTTATCAGGCACTGTAGGGGGATATCACAAGAAAGATCCTTAGGTTACATATAAATAAATGAATAAATAATAATAATAATAATAATAACAATAATAATAATAATAACAATAATAAGCAGGTAAAACACCTCTTCTCTCAGCAGTTGTTCTTACTCCTGGGTAAGCTTTGGACACACTCAAAACATCTCGCCCAACCTTACCTCAAAACCTACCGCTTGCCTCGCACCACAGTGCTGGTTCTATCCCCTTATCTCTATTGATAGTCTCTCCCCCTCTTATGACATTATTTCTCGTCTAGTCTTCACAACTGGCTACTGCTATGTTCTTCTAAACAGCTAGATCATGTAGCAATTACTCTGCAAGCCAGAGCGTGTATATTGATGTTAACTGTGCGACCGCTTGCAAAACACATGGGTTGGCCCTTTGTGATGCCCGTTTTCTATCATTAGTTACCTTCTCGTGTTTATCCTAAAGGCTTTGACCTGTCCCCCATTTTAAAAGGCATAAGTTTTCCACCTCCTCAAAATCTCTTTATCTTCTTGTGACTTTAGTATCTTCAGCCCTCACGTTTCACACAAGTCTTGACATCAATGAGGAGTTCTGTCCGCGAATGGAACCCTCTACTTACAAAAACAGAGATGAAAATAAAAGTTTCATGTGAAGATTAAATCTATGATTTTCAAGGTGACATACACGTGGTCTTAGAAACCCAAGCCTAGAAACAACGTAGCATTAGCAAAAACACTTTCGTCTCTAAAATACACGAACCCAAATTATACCCATTCATGTAAATTTCATTTTTTTTTAGACTCCTTTGTTTAACTTTCAGCAATTAGAAAGCCATGGTATAGCAATTACCACCGATGGAAATGACCATTATTCTTCTAATTCCCAGACGGCGTAGGTGGCAGGACTTTTACACGAAAACGGGAGGCAATTCTTGAAGGATGGGAAGACATATGTACATTACACACACACACACACACACACACACATACACACACACACACACACACACACACCCCACAGAACAAGTGACGCTCGTACCCTCCAGCATATCCAGCGGACTTCGTACCATGAAAGAGTAAACTGTTTCCTTCAAAGAATGAGCTCTGACGTAATCACGATACCCTGATGAAGTGCTAAACGAGTACTATCACTGACGTAAAACAGGATATCTGTGGATCTGGTGGTATACGAATACTTTTTTCTTTTCTTTCATACCATTCGCTATTTCCCGCGTCAGCGAGGTAGCGTTAAGGACAAAGGACTGGGCCTTTGAGGGAATATCCTCACCTGGCCCCCTTCTCTGTTCCTTCTTTTGGAAAATGAAAAAAAAAAAAAGAGAGAGAGAGGGGAGGATTTCCAACCACCCGCTCCCTCCCCTTTTAGTCGCCTTCTACGACACGCAGGGAATACGTGGGAAGTATTCTTTCTCCCCTATCCCTGGGGATAGGGGAGAAATACGAATACTATCTGACGCAAAAAGTCAAGACTTGGGTTGACTTGACAAGTCATGTATCGACGACAGACGAAACCCAGCGAGGACTGGACGTGACTTATGAGCCTTAAGCATAGCGATGACTCGCGCCAGCGTACTCACGTTGTTGCCGACCAAGAACTGGCGAGCGACAGGGGCCGTCATCACTCAATCAACCAAGTTCAATCAACACGGTATCTTTACGGGCGCGTGCCACTTTAAAAAAGAAAAAAAAAAAAAGGTAATGTATTACAGTTGCAAATGAGGCACATAAGCCGCAATCATTAATAAGCTTCATTTCCATGCTAAATCCATTACCTTGATCCTCGAGGCTCCACAGCGCAACATCCTCGGCAACGGACAGGTGGATCAACTTGAAAAAGCTGACTATAGAGAGCACGAGGAGGAGGAGGAGGAGGATTGGATCCCTTTAGAATGGATCTGCTGCCCTTGAACCTCTTTTTTTTTTTGGGGGGGGGGGGAGGGGGAGAGAGGAGGGATCAGATCGTATGCTCTCCCCCCGTGGTATAATCAGATACCCAGCCAGGAGCAAGTAGAAACAAGTTCAAGCCATAAATATATAATACAGTTGGGATGACCGCGCGCGCCAACTGATGCAGGTGACACGTTCCATAAGCCGCTATACCAATTAATACAACCAACGATCACTATTTCTTTTTTTTTTTTTTTTCATTTTTCGCTTTTGCACCAAGAACGAACTAAAACGACCGACCAGGGAAAACGATCAGCAAACAAAAGAAGTTATACAAACAATAACAAACACACACACACACACACACACACACAAAAAAGGCCTGCTTGACAAATAAAATTTTAACTCCCTTTCACAACACCTTTTCCATCAGCTAGCTGGGGTACTGGGAGCTGCATGGAAAGAGAGAGAGAGAGAGAGAGAGAGAGAGAGAGAGAGAGAGAGAGAGAGAGAGAGAGAGAGAGAGAGAGAGAGAGAGAGAATGGCTTTTTATGAAAAAAAAAAAAAAAGTATTTCAACTGGAAAGGTTGCCTTTTTCTTGGCCCTCCGGGATCTCGCGCACTTAAGATCCTGCTCTTGAGAATAAAATTGGACTGGATTATATATGATTTTGAGTTACAAGCCAAGCACTGTTAGCATCGAAGGCTATTCGACGCTCTTAGTTTGAGCCCTGAAGAGCCTTCATCCTAAGTCGCGAGTCGGCTCGATCGCCTTTAGAGCGAGTGCAACGTGTCATCTTGTTACGGCACTTCTGTGGCACCAAAACGGCATTCAAAGCTAGAACGCTCTGGCTCCAAGCCTTTCCCAGGCACTGACGTACGTGCAGCCACATATAATCTAAGGCCTCTACTTCCTACGCTTCGGCCGTGAAAGAGTGACACACAAACGCAAGCACAAAGACACACTTCAAGGACAACTTGCGTCGCTTAAAAAAATACTTGCCCAGATTCTCAAGTACTGATCGATCATAATAAGAAGAAAACACAGTAAAATTACCTGATTACGTAATAGATCGCACAGAAACCAATCGTCGTATCAAAATATAGTGGACCATTTAAGACCTGATTTGATACTTTTTTCTTCCCCCACAAATTCGTTTTCATTTCTCTTGTTCTCCCATTGCTGAAACAGGACACAAAACGCCCATTGCTGCCACACACACACACACACACACACACACACACACACACACACAGATATATGTGATCAATCCATCGCACATTAAAAATGGATGCATGAACTAATGACCCTCCTATAGGTTGCTGGCCATTAAATTCGACAGATACACAAATCCCACATGCCACATTAGCCAGCGCAGCCAGCACACACACACACACACACACACACACACACACACACACACACACACACAGCACACACATGGCACATATATACAAGGTCAGGAGACGGGGCAACACGAGTGTAAAAGTCTCTCTCTCTCTCTCTCTCTCTCTCTCTCTCTCTCTCTCTCTCTCTCTCTCTCTCTCTCTCTCTCCGTAACACACACACACACACACACACACACACACACACACACACACACACACACACACACACAGTTCACACAGTCCACAGCCAGCCAGTCAGCGTGAGGGACAACCCGCGCCCCCTGTGTCTGACACACGTTACATCTGATGAACATTGTTGGTGGCAGACTGCGTTATTTGTTCCCTTATTAAAGGGGACATTCATTTTCTAGCTCTTTGGGTGACCTGCTACAGAGGTGACTGGCAGTTCACATGATCCGCTGTGACCTCCTGCTGGCGGAAATGAACAGCGACGCCCAGTGTCAAGAGCGACTCTCCCTACCTCTTGCGTGTGTCGTAGACAGAGAGACCGGTGCAATGAAATGAGTAGATTAAATACCGCTCGTGTGAACCCTACCTTGTAAACACAACTACTACCCCACGTTGTGCTAAGTAGGATACAACAGAGAGAGAGAGAGAGAGAGAGAGAGAGAGAGAGAGAGAGAGAGAGAGAGAGAGAGAGAGAGAGAGAATTACTGAGTCGCGCGTCGAATCTACGGTATTTCAATCTTGCACACGAGGACGAAATCCGCGAGGCCACTTAACGCTTGTGTGTGTGTGTGTGTGTGTGTGTGTGTGTGTGTGTGTGTGTGTGTGTGCGCGCGCGCGCTTATGGTCTTCTATAATAACAAACTAGAGCCAAGGCCATCTGGGACTGGGATAAAAGGAAGTATAGGGCTCAACCCAAGCAACTAGGGAGGGTTTTTTTTCCAGTGGCTCATTTACAACAGTTTCGCACAATGGAACCTTTTCTGTACACTCGGACTGGATGAAGCAGTACCTGCCTAAATCCGGCTCAGATATTCAGCGATACCTAAACGCTCACTTCCCACGCCCTACCCAACACCCATATTCCCTCCGCCACAACAATAACCACAGGGGGTCCTCTTGTTTATATCAGTCCTGGGACGCACCCTCTCGCCGAATGTCTGTCCACGTTTAACACAGACAGACTCCTCTGGCACACACACACACACACACACACACACACACACACACACACACCAAAGCCAGTAACCACTTGTTCTCCAAATTTACACCCTTACACCCTAGATCCTCTCCCTACACTTCCCCCTCAGCCTTTATCCTCACCAGCGTACCTTCTCTACTCGCCCATCACATCATCCCCTTACATTATCAACCACACTTCCCCGCACCATCAAGACCCACATCTACCGCATCCACACCCGTATCTGTCCACGGGCATGATCCACATCGACACCGTAGCCCAGCAACATACCAAGGGAGACTTCCCGTTCAAGAGAAATTTCACAGAGAGGAGAACGCGAGCGTTCCAGACCCCCGCCCCGTCTTACCCGTCTCTTTCAGGGGGGGTTTCCCTCCCTTTCCTCTTTAATGAATCAAACGCGACCTCGTCGAATGTTAAGAGGTGCGAGTTAATTCTGGTAAGAGCCCGCCATCATGAGCCATACCCCAACACTCTACTTAGGCGAAGCGATTTCTCAGCCGGACACCACGACGTCGTCGTCGCCTTCGTCAGTGGACGTCGATGGGGGAAACAAAATCATTCGTCGGTGCACGGAAGATGTGGTAAAGACTCTATATACAGTGAGTTAGCAAGATATTCTTATCAAGGGATGAAGAGATGTTTTATGACCTCTGCTAACATGCTGTTGATGGAGGTGTTATGTATCTAGCCCACTCATCTGCAGCGTATCATAGATATCCAAAATACCCGACTAAATCCCACGAGCATTTAAATCATGCTTGCAACATGACGCAAAAATCTACCGGGCAAGCCAAACAATTACGCAACATTGCAAAACATTCCACGTGTACGTATTACTGACGCCTAACATTGCACGTCATAGCTTCTCACCAGCAGAACAACCGTGCACTCAACAAAGCAAAAGCTCTTCAACCCAGTGAGTGTAAGCTTTCGTACGTGAAGGTGCGAGTGACGAGTGCAAGACAAAGAACTTCCTCAACACTTGTGTAGGTGAGGCACGTCGCACCTCGACGAAGACATCATCATCATCCCCCAACACACCCCACACTCCCACAGTAACCCATTAGTGTAGTGGTCTGATACCTTACACACACACACACACTGTGCCATGAAGTGGTCAGCACCCACTTGCTTGAACGCCTCTTCGACGACAGCAACACACGGCAAACAAAACTTCTGTCGTCGAGAGGGAAAGGAAGCACGGACGAGTGGTTTTAAAGCGGATAACACGAACAGCAGGAGGGAGGGGGAGAGAGAGAGAGAGAGAGAGAGAGAGAGAGAGAGAGAGAGAGAGAGAGAGAGAGAGAGAGAGAGAGAGAGATGACGCGTCATGGCACAGAAGAGCAAGGCTGCTTCGCACTCTGTCGTTTTCTGTAGGACACTGAGAAGGTCGGTCTTTTCGAAATACGGTTTGGCTAGTGGCTCTTGTATCATGAATCGTCCCAGTAAACAAAATAAAAAAAACTATATTGATGTTAGAAGTATGCAAAACCGTCCTTGATGAGTCTACTTTACATGTACCCTACATACAAAGAAACCGGTTGTACACACACACACACACACACACACACACACAAATCCTGCCTGAATATGAAACTTTTATACCAATTGGCCGAGCATCAACCATACCTTAAGTAGTCAAGATGATATGGTGGGAGACCACGGTATGTGTTGGAATATCAGGCTCATGTGATTTACTGAGTTCACTCCCTACGGACCTTGTTCACTGTCCATATGAAACCCCTTTCGTCGAATCTGATCCACAACCTGTCTGTTCTGGTCCTTATTGTTTCCCCGCCATCTTCAAACACACTCTTCTTTCCTTACGTCTATCTTTTCTTTTTTTCTTGTTTCTGAGCTTCGTTTAACCAATCCTCCATTTCCTAGATGTCTTCCCATCACTTTTAAAGGTCTTCTTCCCATCACTTTTACATATGTCTTATATGTCGCATCTTCAACGGAGCCTCTTCTCCTCTTCTCCATTCGTCTTTGCCAAGATCACTCTGTTCTCCAGACTACACTCCTCTTTCATTCAACATAACGGATACCAAATGATACATTTTGTTCCTCTCCACGTTCTTTTGGGAGTGGTAAAAAAAACAAAAATAAATAATAAAGGTGGACATCTTCCCCCAGATTGGAAGACTTGTCGTCCCAACCATGTCAAAATCTCAATGTTCCAATCTTAACCTTCTCGCAGGAGAGATGATGTATGTCTTTACTTATCAAATTCCAATATTCCTTTTTTTTCTTTTTCTTTCTTACAGTCATGTCTCAAAAGTGAAATCTTTTATTCTGCAATCAGTGGCATAATGTTATCTATTGCCACTATAATAATTGCTGTCTTTTTTTTCTTCTGCCACTATCAAAATTGCTATCTTTTTTTTGTACTTTCGTTTACAAGCGATGCATTTTTTTTTTATCATCAGTTTATGAAATTATCCTCCGTCAAATGCCAGCTAGTTATTCACTTTTAATGGATAAAGAAAAAAAAATAATCAAATTAAGAAAAAAAAAAAAAAAGAAATTGCTCTTTAACCTATTGGGTTACCGAGGTCATGACCCCATGAGGACGACGACCTGACCCCTGACCTACTACAGCCAGTGAGTACGACTTCTATACCCAAGGGCCGCGCGCGCGCGCGCACAGCCGTGCCGGTGAGGTCGTACACTCGTACTTAAAAAGAAAAAAGGATCGTACCGTCGTACTCAACAGGATAAACCATGACCTAAAGTTCTTAACGAGGTCAAAAGCAACTAAACTATTCGCCGTTTTTAAGTGAAACTTCGAAACGAAATTATTCCGAGGCGCATTTGGTCTTCAGTGCCTTCTCTCTCTCTCTCTCTCTCTCTCTCTCTCTCTCTCTCTCTCTCTCTCTCTCTCTCTCTCTCTCGGGAATTACCAATGCTCTATTGCATTATGGACCTAAAAGAGACAACAGGAGCGCATGCAAAGCCTCCTTGAAATACGTATGCTTCCTGGAAAACCCTCGGGAGAGAGAGAGAGAGAGAGAGAGAGAGAGAGAGAGAGAGAGAGAGAGAGAGAGAGAGAGAGAGAGAGAGAGAGAGAGAGAGAGAGAGAGAGAATGGAGGTTTCTCATCCGGGTAATGAATTTCTCGACAGATTAAATTACCATGAGCAATTAAGGCCGGTGGCGAACCTTGATAATTCGCTGCTTACTAAAGCTCTTTTTTTTTCCTTTTCCCTTTTTTTTTTTAAAGGGATAAACGCTTCTGATACCTCGCCGCCTGCAGGACACACCCGAGCGTTAAGTGGGAGTGGAGGATATATAATAACACTCAATACTAATCATTCATTTACTACTTTTTGTTTCAAGGGTTGCAAAAGACGTGATTCTATTGTCCACTCCTACGAGAGAGAGAGAGAGAGAGAGAGAGAGAGAGAGAGAGAGAGAGAGAGAGAGAGAGAGAGAGAGAGAGAGAGAGAGAGAGAGAAATATATACGAGAGTACAGAAGGCAATAAAGGGCCGAATTATACAACAAACTACATAATGAATGAACTATATTTACCAGGTAGTTATACCTCTCATGTTCCACAGTTAAGATGTCACTGAGGATGAAGTACTCAGTACGGGTCACACCTGATGACATTCAACTCTTGAAATCACCGCTTCTGCAAACTCTTAAATCGTCATCATTCCTCCCCACTTATATTCCAGTGCTAAATTCGGAATTCGGTTGGGAGATGGGTTTATTGAGCTCATGCCAGACTGTGAAGGAATATCGTCTAAGGAGTTCATCGTATGAGACACGGGTGTGTTTCCAATCAAAGATGCCACCTTGGCTTAAGGGGAAGGGAGTACACTGTTCAAGACATAATCATAAGGAGCTGAAACAAAAAAAGAATATCACTGGTGCAGGAGGCCCTACGGATCCTCCTGTAGGAGGGGGGTCAAGTTCTCTGAACCTCTGGTACTCGCGAGGCAGGCCTTGGTGTAGCCCGGCCGCCCATCCCGAAGAAAAGAGACTGTTCTGGCCTCTCCTCCAACAATCGGCCCATCGTAACTCGCACTTCTACCGCATCCAAAGTGACTTATATCTGATCGCTCCTCTCTCCCTCTCTCTCTCTCAGGGATCTTCACTCGTGTGTGTGTGTGTGTGTGTGTGTGTGTGTGTTGTGTGTAAGGCAGTTCCAGGTTTCTACAAGGGTTCGTATGTGAGGAAGCGTGGGCGCCGAGGATGGAGTGGATAATACATGGGACAGCACGTTAATGGGAGGATGGAAACATGAAGCAAGGAATTAACCCGAGGGAAAAGTGTGTGGGTGTCTGGGAATAACGTGGGAGCCGGAGGTGGGTGCGCGCACTGGGAGAGGGTGTGGGTGTTGGGGGGAAGGTGTGGGCGTTGGGAGAGGGAGCTGGAAGTTTGGGGAAGGGGGCTGCGCGTTGGAAAAAGAGGGGGGGGGGCGCTGATGGAAGAGTGTGGGCGCTGAGAGCAAGACGTGGGCGTCAGGGTCAAGGGTAGGAAGATGGAGGGGGGGAAGATGCGGTGGGTAATGGAGGTGGACGGGAGAATGGGATTTGGAGAGGGGGGCAGGAGGAAGGTCTAGGCACTGGACGGGTGAGGGAGTGGTCTTTTGGGGGGAATGAGGTAGGCGAGTGTGGAGGTAGGACCCGGGTCGGTGTGGGTATAAGGCAGGGACAAGGATAGAGTCAACCTAAGGATGATAAATGTGGGCAGAGGACAGCGGGTCGTGTTGTAGTTTAAAAACCACAAGGTGGCAAGAGCCCGCTAATAACCAAAGTCAAACACATAACATAAAACAGTAAATTAAAGCAGTTCACCCTCTTCCTCCCACCATTTTCTGCCACTCAAACAACGAGACATTCAACCCATGGTATTATGCATGGATAACAATTATGCTTTCCCTTATGCACGTGATACACACACATCACTGGTAAGAGGGTTTTTCACGGTGGTTAACTACGGTTTATTAAGTGTTCCACTGATGCTAAGCCTTTATTCTTAATTATTTCTCACGGTACTCGCTCTATTTCGCAAAACTCTCACTGAAAGTTTCCCCTATTGTCTTAAAACACCACTTTTTCATAGACTTAGTCTTTCCTTTAACCTCTAACTACCAGCTCCATCCTGTCTTGACCTTAACCCGTGTGTGTTGCTCACCTTAACCTGGTTTTGGCAAATTGTGTCCATGACGACATGAACTCCTGAGAGAATGTTTCAAATTGTTACTGTATTTTAAAGTACCACTTGACCTTGCTCTCCCAACTCGACCTTTGACTCCACTTCCTAACCTTCCCTGCCTCTCTCTGCCTTGACCTTTTACCCTGGAGAACGCGTGTACATCATCACTACAATATCAATAACGTGTACATCATCACTACAATATCAGTAATGTGCACTTCATCACTACAATAGCACTTATTGCCATTAGTCGCGTACACCACACAGGTCGTCAAGCAAAGAAGAGCGTATCACAAACCTTAACATATATGTTCGTGATCATTATTCTTAAGCCATGTTTTACGAATGAATTAATCGCCACCAATTAACACAGTGGCGGTCAAGTGGTTCTAAAATTAGTCTGATACACCTCTTCAAATTGCCCACCACTCCAGCGCGCACACTTGGATGAATATGCGTTATGTAGCTAATGTGCAAGCTTGAGGTGGTGGTAGTGCTTGGTGGTGGAGGGGTGCAACTCTTTCTTCCTATGTTTGGTTAGGTGTTGCCATCCTAAGCCTGTCGTCAGTGAGCAGGACCACCAACACCAAGGCCATCAACACAAAACAAAAAGATAAAAAATGTATATACACGTTTATGTGACCGTACGTAAGATAGGCAAAACACATGATGGCTTGTGAGCGCAACTGTGAGTGTTGACATTAGGTTAAGAGGTTTCACTCACGTCAAAAGCAGCATCACCGTATCCACTGCGTTCAGTGATGTTCCCAGTGTTCAATCACCTGAAGTAGTAATATCTTTCGACGCTTTCAATGACCATATTCATATCGCTCGATCAGGTGTTACCGGGCTCCGCCTGCTCTAAGTTACACCTTGAGTGAAAAAAAAAATCACCTTTGATGAGGTTGTATCACGGGGAGTACAGTCTCGTCAAAGAACTTCGCATTTCAAAGGAGTCTACATTTCCCCGCTACTGGAAGTAGCGCGTCATGTGCAGCAGGGGCCTTTAGCAATGAAAATACATGTAACTCGCTATGTAAATGGAGTTCTTTCAGCGTTATGTTCTCGCCACTGTTCTCCCAAACGGCGTATTTCTTAAACACGTCTGACCGCTGACCACAACTGCGGATGCACAAGAACGCCAATTCTTCCTGGTACTCCACACACACACACACACACACACACACACACACTCGTAGGGTTGCTTTTTACACGTACCTACAACCGTATGTGACACCCCGTCTCGCCTCTATCGTCGGCCCAGTAACGTTGGCAGACTCCCCAAATACGCTTGGCCTCAGCTGGCTATTCACAAACTGTCCTTCCCATAACTTTTACTCGAGACATCACTCCTTTCCCAGGGCCTCCCAGCGATACGCACTACTCCTAACCTCGCTTCATGTGAAGCATCGGTCCGCGACCTTTGTTGCCATTTTTTTTTTTTTTTTCTTCGACCGCACGCGGCCTGGAACTTCATACATGCGGCCGGGAGCACGACACACACACACACAAAATATGTGATGCGCGTCCGAGCAAGGTTGAGAAGGGGGATCAAGTCTGATTTGATTAATTGCATTTCTTGGGTAAGCAAGAAACAGAGGTGAGCAAAAGAAGGAAGAATGGTATTCGTGAGCCTCGTATTATGGTAATGTGATAAACGCTGTCTTGCTTTATGCTCGTCCATATTTATCATACTTCATATCGTACTGAAAACAAAAGTTTTATATTGCCTTTTTATAAACAGCTTAATAATTTGCCTTTCGATTTCCGTTAAGCATATTTGACTACACAGTACAGTTTTACATTTCGGATTACTAGTTTGATGTTTTAATACTTTTCAGTAGTTTATGACATACGTGTCGTATATATTTTTATGCTCAAGGCTCCAGCCACGGGCAAAAAAGTCCACATCAAGGCCGGGCCTTAACTGAAATATAGAGAGAATTATGAAACGGAAAAAGAAAAGACAAGGGAAAGTATTAACGAATTTCAATCCTTCTCCTTACTCTCTAACCCATCAACTCATATACCTTCCCCCCCCCCCCCCCCCCCCCCCCCCCCCCCCCCCCCCCCCCCCCCCCCCCCCACCCCCCCCCCCCCCCCCCCCCCCCCCCCCCCCCCCCCCCCCCCCCCCCCCCCCCCCCCCCCCCCCCCCCCCCCCCCCCCCCCCCCCCCCCCCACCCCCCCCCCCCCCCCCCCCCCCCCCCCCCCCCCCCCCCCCCCCCCCCCCCCCCCCCCCCCCCCCCCCCCCCCCCCCCCCCCCCCCCCCCCCCCCCCCCCCCCCCCCCCCCCCCCCCCCCCCCCCCCCCCCCCCCCCCCCCCCCCCCCCCCCCCCCCCCCCCCCCCCCCCCCCCCCCCCCCCCCCCCCCCCCCCCCCCCCCCCCCCCCCCCCCCCCCCCCCCCCCCCCCCCCCCCCCCCCCCCCCCCCCCCCCCCCCCCCCCCCCCCCCCCCCCCCCCCCCCCCCCCCCCCCCCCCCCCCCCCCCCCCCCCCCCCCCCCCCCCCCCCCCCCCCCCCCCCCCCCCCCCCCCCCCCCCCCCCCCCCCCCCCCCCCCCCCCCCCCCCCCCCCCCCCCCCCCCCCCCCCCCCCCCCCCCCCCCCCCCCCCCCCCCCCCCCCCCCCCCCCCCCCCCCCCCCCCCCCCCCCCCCCCCCCCCCCCCCCCCCCCCCCCCCCCCCCCCCCCCCCCCCCCCCCCCCCCCCCCCCCCCCCCCCCCCCCCCCCCCCCCCCCCCCCCCCCCCCCCCCCCCCCCCCCCCCCCCCCCCCCCCCCCCCCCCCCCCCCCCCCCCCCCCCCCCCCCCCCCCCCCCCCCCCCCCCCCCCCCCCCCCCCCCCCCCCCCCCCCCCCCCCCCCCCCCACCCCCCCCCCCCCCCACCCCCCCCCCCCCCCCCCCCCCCCCACACAACCCAAACCCACCCCCCCCATAACCCCCAAAAGAAAGAAGCAAGGAAGGTGAGTGAGGCCCAATAACGAAATCCTTCCAAGGAAAGTGGCCGACTAGTTCATAAAGGCTGCCTACGAACCCCTGATCTAAAGCTGCTTCTCCGAGAACACCTTTCAACCCCCCTTACGTCTCCTTGTCCCACCTCGATCACTACTCACAGCTCCTTTAATCTTCCACTCCCCTATAGAGCCTGGCTCCCTAACCCACCAGTGGTCATCTCACCAAATCTTCCACTCCCCTATAGAGCCTGGCTCCCTAACCCACCAGTGGATCATCTCACCAAATATTCCACTCCCCCAATAGCCTGGCTCCTTAATCCTACACTGGATTATCTCACCAAAGCTTTCCATTTTCCAGCGGTCTCCTCTCCTTCCCTCCCCGCTTTTCTTTCCTACCCTTACTTCTCTCTTCATCAATTCCCTCCTCATCTCCCCTTCCTCCCCCATCAACTCTTTCGCTCTCCCACAGATCGCTTTCACCTTCCTCCTCTTCTCTTCATCTAGTCCTTGGTTCTTCTCTTCTTCTCCTCTCCGTCTTTCCCCTCCACCAAATCCTTTCCCTCTTGATCTTTCCCCACCCAGCGTCTCTCTCTCTCTCTCTTCTCTCTCTCTCTCTCTCTTCTCTCTCTCTCTCCCGAAGTTAACAATAACAACAGTGGTGGAAGAGGAGGGACAGTAAGTAGGTTCTCTGATGTGGCTGTTGGTTGATGTTATCCTTGATGGTGTTCAGGTTGTGATGTTGCACGGGAGGGGCAGATTTCCATGAATATCTCCAGCCTAACCTACATCGGAGGAGGAGGACATCCATCATCAGGGGGGCTCTACTGATCCTGCTGGAGGAACCACATACTTGAAATGACTCTTCTCGTACTACATACTGCTAACGATAGTTTGTGTGTGTGAGGGTGGAAGAAGCGTTGGTACAGCTTGTGGCAGCACTCACTGGTGTGTGTGTGTGTGTTGTTACGTCGCCAACAGGTGAGAGTCACACATCTGCAAATGAGGTTGTGGAGAACTGTAGGTAATGACCGATGAGGATGGGCTAGGATGGGTTTGTTTTCGTATTACCGTTGTTGCTATGATGAGTATCTGGTTAACGATGGAACCATACATTATGACCCGAAAAACGATGGAACCATACATTATGACCCGAAAAACGATGGAACCATACATTATGACCCGAAAAACGATGGAACCACACATTATGACCCGAAAAACGATGGAACCATACATTATGACCCGAAAAACGATGGAACCATACATTATGACCCGAAAAACGATGGAACCACACATTATGACCCGAAAAACGATGGAACCATACATTATGACCCGAAAAACGATGGAACCACACATTATGACCCGAAAAACGATGGAACCATACATTATGACCCGAAAAACGATGGAACCATACATTATGACCCGAAAAAAACGATTGGTAACACAGGTTTATGGCCGAAGAAAAACGATGGATCCACACATTATGGCACGAAAAAAACGTTGGAACCACACCTTATGACCCGGGAAAAAAAACATTGTAAATGTCTTACTACTCCGTCAAGGCAAGAGGACAGTTTACTTGTCTCATGTTGTCCGTCTCTTAACCTTTTATCTGTACCAGGTCATTACTCATATGCGTACTCACACACACACATACAAACAATAGCCCAAGCCATGTGTGTGTGTGTGTTGTGTGTGTGTGTGTTGTGTGTGTGTGTGTGTTGTGTGTGTGTGTGTGTTGTGTGTGTGTGTGTTGTGTGTGTGTGTGTGTGTGTGTTGTGTGTAAGGCAGTTCCAGGTTTCTACAAGGGTTCGTATGTGAGGAAGCGTGGGCGCCGAGGATGGAGTGGATAATACATGGGACAGCACGTTAATGGGAGGATGGAAACATGAAGCAAGGAATTAACCCGAGGGAAAAGTGTGTGGGTGTCTGGGAATAACGTGGGAGCCGGAGGTGGGTGCGCGCACTGGGAGAGGGTGTGGGTGTTGGGGGAAGGTGTGGGCGTTGGAGAGGGAGCTGGAAGTTTGGGGAAGGGGGCTGCGCGTTGGAAAAAGAGGGGGGGGGGCGCTGATGGAAGAGTGTGGGCGCTGAGAGCAAGACGTGGGCGTCAGGGTCAAGGGTAGGAAGATGGAGGGGGGGAAGATGCGGTGGGTAATGGAGGTGGACGGGAGAATGGGATTTGGAGAGGGGGGCAGGAGGAAGGTCTAGGCACTGGACGGGTGAGGGAGTGGTCTTTTGGGGGGAATGAGGTAGGCGAGTGTGGAGGTAGGACCCGGGTCGGTGTGGGTATAAGGCAGGGACAAGGATAGAGTCAACCTAAGGATGATAAATGTGGACAGAGGACAGCGGGTCGTGTTGTAGTTTAAAAACCACAAGGTGGCAAGAGCCCGCTAATAACCAAAGTCAAACACATAACATAAAACAGTAAATTAAAGCAGTTCACCCTCTTCCTCCCACCATTTTCTGCCACTCAAACAACGAGACATTCAACCCATGGTATTATGCATGGATAACAATTATGCTTTCCCTTATGCACGTGATACACACACATCACTGGTAAGAGGGTTTTTCACGGTGGTTAACTACGGTTTATTAAGTGTTCCACTGATGCTAAGCCTTTATTCTTAATTATTTCTCACGGTACTCGCTCTATTTCGCAAAACTCTCACTGAAAGTTTCCCCTATTGTCTTAAAACACCACTTTTTCATAGACTTAGTCTTTCCTTTAACCTCTAACTACCAGCTCCATCCTGTCTTGACCTTAACCCGTGTGTGTTGCTCACCTTAACCTGGTTTTGGCAAATTGTGTCCATGACGACATGAACTCCTGAGAGAATGTTTCAAATTGTTACTGTATTTTAAAGTACCACTTGACCTTGCTCTCCCAACTCGACCTTTGACTCCACTTCCTAACCTTCCCTGCCTCTCTCTGCCTTGACCTTTTACCCTGGAGAACGCGTGTACATCATCACTACAATTAACGTGTACATCATCACTACAATATCAGTAATGTGCACTTCATCACTACAATAGCACTTATTGCCATTAGTCGCGTACACCACACAGGTCGTCAAGCAAAGAAGAGCGTATCACAAACCTTAACATATATGTTCGTGATCATTATTCTTAAGCCATGTTTTACGAATGAATTAATCGCCACCAATTAACACAGTGGCGGTCAAGTGGTTCTAAAATTAGTCTGATACACCTCTTCAAATTGCCCACCACTCCAGCGCGCACACTTGGATGAATATGCGTTATGTAGCTAATGTGCAAGCTTGAGGTGGTGGTAGTGCTTGGTGGTGGAGGGGTGCAACTCTTTCTTCCTATGTTTGGTTAGGTGTTGCCATCCTAAGCCTGTCGTCAGTGAGCAGGACCACCAACACCAAGGCCATCAACACAAAACAAAAAGATAAAAAATGTATATACACGTTTATGTGACCGTACGTAAGATAGGCAAAACACATGATGGCTTGTGAGCGCAACTGTGAGTGTTGACATTAGGTTAAGAGGTTTCACTCACGTCAAAAGCAGCATCACCGTATCCACTGCGTTCAGTGATGTTCCCAGTGTTCAATCACCTGAAGTAGTAATATCTTTCGACGCTTTCAATGACCATATTCATATCGCTCGATCAGGTGTTACCGGCCTCCGCCTGCTCTAAGTTACACCTTGAGTGAAAAAAAAAATCACCTTTGATGAGGTTGTATCACGGGGAGTACAGTCTCGTCAAAGAACTTCGCATTTCAAAGGAGTCTACATTTCCCCGCTACTGGAAGTAGCGCGGTCATGTGCAGCAGGGGCCTTTAGCAATGAAAATACATGTAACTCGCTATGTAAATGGAGTTCTTTCAGCGTTATGTTCTCGCCACTGTTCTCCCAAACGGCGTATTTCTTAAACACGTCTGACCGCTGACCACAACTGCGGATGCACAAGAACGCCAATTCTTCCTGGTACTCCACACACACACACACACACACACACACACACACACACACACACTCGTAGGGTTGCTTTTTACACGTACCTACAACCGTATGTGACACCCCGTCTCGCCTCTATCGTCGGCCCAGTAACGTTGGCAGACTCCCCAAATACGCTTGGCCTCAGCTGGCTATTCACAAACTGTCCTTCCCATAACTTTTACTCGAGACATCACTCCTCTCCCAGGGCCTCCCAGCGATACGCACTAGTCCTAACCTCGCTTCATCTGAAGCATCGGTCCGCGACCTTTGTTGCCATTTTTTTTTTTTTTTTCTTCGACCGCACGCGGCCTGGAACTTCATACATGCGGCCGGGAGCACGACACACACACACACAAAATATGTGATGCGCGTCCGAGCAAGGTTGAGAAGGGGGATTAAGTCTGATTTGATTAATTGCATTTCTTGGGTACGCAAGAAACAGAGGTGAGCACAAAAGAAGGAAGAATGGTATTCGTGAGCCTCGTATTATGGTAATGTGATAAACGCTGTCTTGCTTTATGCTCGTCCATATTTATCATACTTCATATCGTACTGAAAACAAAAGTTTTATATTGCCTTTTTATAAACAGCTTAATAATTTGCCTTTCGATTTCCGTTAAGCATATTTGACTACACAGTACAGTTTTACATTTCGGATTACTAGTTTGATGTTTTAATACTTTTCAGTAGTTTATGACATACGTGTCGTATATATTTTTATGCTCAAGGCTCCAGCCACGGGCAAAAAAGTCCACATCAAGGCCGGGCCTTAACTGAAATATAGAGAGAATTATGAAACGGAAAAAGAAAAGACAAGGGAAAGTATTAACGAATTTCTGGAGGAAGTGAAAGATCAAGTCTTTTGATATGTATCAGGTCACAGTTATTGGGAATGACACGAGAAGGTAGAGAGTTCCAGAGCTTCGACGTGTAAGGAAAGAAGCAGGAAGGTGAGTGAGGCCCAATAACGAAATCCTTCCAAGGAAAGTGGCCGACTAGTTCATAAAGGCTGCCTACGAACCCCTGATCTAAAGCTGCTTCTCCGAGAACACCTTTCAACCCCCCTTACGTCTCCCTTGTCCCACCTCGATCACTACTCACAGCTCCTTTAATCTTCCACTCCCCTATAGAGCCTGGCTCCCTAACCCACCAGTGGATCATCTCACCAAATATTCCACTCCCCCAATAGCCTGGCTCCTTAATCCTACACTGGATTATCTCACCAAAGCTTTCCATTTTCCAGCGGTCTCCTCTCCTTCCCTCCCCGCTTTTCTTTCCTACCCTTACTTCTCTCTTCATCAATTCCCTCCTCATCTCCCCTTCCTCCCCCATCAACTCTTTCGCTCTCCCACAGATCGCTTTCACCCTTCCTCCTCTTCTCTTCATCTAGTCCTTGGTTCTTCTCTTCTTCTCCTCTCCGTCTTTCCCCTCCACCAAATCCTTTCCCTCTTGATCTTTCCCCACCCAGCGTCTCTCTCTCTCTCTCTCTCTCTCTCTCTCTCTCTCTCTCTCTCTCTCCCCGAAGTTAACAATAACAACAGTGGTGGAAGAGGAGGGACAGTAAGTAGGTTCTCTGATGTGGCTGTTGGTTGATGTTATCCTTGATGGTGTTCAGGTTGTGATGTTGCACGGGAGGGGCAGATTTCCATGAATATCTCCAGCCTAACCTACATCGGAGGAGGAGGACATCCATCATCAGGGGGGCTCTACTGATCCTGCTGGAGGAACCACATACTTGAAATGACTCTTCTCGTACTACTATACTGCTACTGAAGTTTGTGTGTGTGAGGGTGGAAGAAACGGTGGTACAGCTTGTGGCAGCACTCACTGGTGTGTGTGTGTTGTTACGTCGCCAACAGGTGAGAGTCACACATCTGCAAATGAGGTTGTGGAGCACTGTAGGTAATGACCGATGAGGATGGGCTAGGATGGGTTTGTTTTCGTATTACCGTTGTTGCTATGATGAGTATCTGGTTAACGATGGAACCATACATTATGACCCGAAAAACGATGGAACCACACATTATGACCCTAAAAACGATGGAACCATACATTATGACCCGAAAAACGATGGAACCATACATTATGACCCGAAAAACGATGGAACCATACATTATGACCCGAAAAACGATGGAACCATACATTATGACCCGAAAAACGATGGAACCACAGGTTATGGCCCGAAAAACGATGGAACCACACATTATGGCCCGAAAAACGATGGAACCACACATTATGACCCGAAAAAACAAGTAAATGTCTTCTACTCCGTCAAGATGACAGATTACAGTCTCATGTTGTCCGTCTCTTAACCTTTTATATGTACCAGGTCATTCCTCATATGCGTATCCACATACATACAAACAATAGCCCAAGCCATGTGTGTGTGTGTGTGTGTGTGTGTGTGTGTGTGTGTGTGTGTGTGTGTGTGTGTGAAACTTACGCATCTTACACTACTGCGTCACAAAGAGAGATTACAGTCTCATGTTACCCGTCTCTTAACCTTTTATCTGTACCAGGTCATTACTCATATGCGTACTCACACACACACATACAAACAGGCCAAGCCATGTGTGTGTGTGTGTGTAACTTACGCATCTTACACTCTTAAGGCCCCATCTCTTGAAGAGTGTCCTGTATCATACTTATATACCTACGAGTCCACGGGAAAATGAAACACGATAAGTTCCCAAGTGCACTTTCGCGTAATAATCACATCACCAGGGGAGACACAAGAGAGAAATATATCATGTGTGTTTCTGTGTGTTTGTGCAAGAGCTTACAGGTGTGCGCGGCGTGTATGCACTGCACCTCTTCTCCCTAAACGTCATTACCACTTTAATACAACACCAACATTACGACACACAAAGTTCTGAGAAGCCACAACTGGGTGAAGACGTCCTTCTCCTCCACCGCCGCAGAACCCGACACCACACCAGCCCCCCCAACACACATTCCTTGGCTCAGGTTTTCCACCGACACGGCCGAGACGCCACTGAGGGACGTATTTGGCTAAACCGTAAATGCGTTGGCTGCCGTCTCAACGTTCTGTTCCCATATCTGTGTGTGTGTGTGTGTGTGTGTGTGTGTGTGTGTGTGTGTGTGTGTGCGACATCATGTTCTAAATAATCATGTTCTGAATTATCATGTTCTATATGATATCTAAATGATTTTGTTCTAAATGATCATGTTCTAAATGATTATGCTCTAGACGATTATGTTCTACATGATTACTAAATGATTATACTCTAAATGATCGTGTTCTCAATGATTATGTTCTGAATAATCATGTTCTAAATGATTATACTCTGAATGATCATGTTCTTCATGATCACAAAATGATTACGTTCTGATTATACTCTGAATGATCATCTTCTTCATGATCACTAAATGATTATGTTCTAAATGATTATGCTCTAAATGACTACGTTCTAAATGATTATGATCCAAATGATTACACTCTTGACATACCACACGAGACCCATTCTCGAATCATGACAAAATTCTTGTACCCCCACCTCAAATCTTGAAAGGCTTTAAGCCTTTTACCCAAGCTTACTCGTGCGTTAAAAGCCTTAACCAAGCTTACTCATGCGTTACTTCAAACATCTACTACATTCAAGACGCGACGATTCGAGCCTTACTTATACATTTACACAACATTAAACATTTACGCCAAACAAGCTTTTACTCATATGAAACTATCAAGATTAATTTACAACTTGTTTACTTTTGTGGTTTTTTAACATTCCCCCCAAAAAACATTTCGTCTCCACACACACACACACACACACACACACACACACACACACAGTGGAATACTACAGCAAAAAATCTTGTCCCACGATATACAACACCACCTCCCTCTTCCGAGTGTGTTCCAACACCGACATACAACCCTGAACCTGCGTAAATCCCATGTTAACACGGACTCCCTTCCTGCATCTCGCATGGGGGGTAATGTTAGGGGACTCAAAATCCAATGGGAGCGAGGAAAGAGGATCGTGTGCTACATCGTCAGCACTGATACTTCACCTCATACACACCTTCGCCATAACTAGGTCAGCGTCGGGACGGCCACAAAACAGAATGTGAAATGCCAGCAGGCGAAGCGTTCCCCTACGGGGTGTATGACAGCCACGAGAGCAAGGGGAAACAAGCTGGGGTAACGTACAATCCGACTGATCCAGGCATTCAATCACAAAATTTCTTCCCCCCTTCGCTGCGGCTCCGAGGTTACAGAGCTGGGAACGAGGGTACAGTAAGAAAGCCATGATTTGAAAGCAGTGCCACATATCATCATCAAACGAACCGTGAGATCTCCAGACACGACGTTGCGAAGTTGTGTGCGGCTGTGAGGCTGCGAGAGGAGGAGGAGGAGGAGGGTGCAGACATAATTACGTGAGATGTCGCTATACAAACACCGATCTCGTGTAAGCAACACCATTACGTTGAAATAAGGAGAGTGTAACATGGTGTACATCTGTGGCTCATGCTGAAGCAGGTGTCTTGGGAATGAGATACGACTAAAGTATAAATACTTTGGAAAATAGCCAGACGCATCTTTATTACGATCTGGGGCCAAAGTTGGATTTTTTCAAAGGTTAAATTTCAAGTTTACGTTAAAGAAAATGACTTGTATATAAACTTAAAGCCAAACTTAAGAGCTATGGGTCACATGCCACTCAGTTCTTTATATGATGGCAAACAGCGACACTAACTATTGCATATAGTTGAAAGCGCTCGACGCAACCCTTAACTTGGTCATGCCAAAGGATTCCTCCACATGCAAACAGGATGCGCCCCCTGACGACAGACGAGGTCGGCCTCACGAAGAGAGAGACGGACGCCAGAGACAGTCGAAGTGAACACTAGGCGTCTCCTATACTCCAGAGGCAACATGGAAAGAGCTTCGAGACCCACTCCATCGCTTAGAGACAAAGTAGACGATATTCTTGAACAGAATGTGATGCCTAGGATAGATAATATACTCAACATCTACTTTTTTTTTCTTTTCTTCAAAAATTATCTTTTCTCTTAAACATGTAAACTTGTTCGCGCTTGCACTGATGCTTCCACTGCACACGCCTTAACTCAATTCACCTCCAATCCTCACCTCTAACACTCATTTTTCTGTTAAAAAAAACTCACTTCTCTAACTTCGGACTTGTGGAATACTCGTTTGTCTTCTACACATAAGAGGATTATCCAGCAAGCAATGACATTTCACAACATTTTTTTTTCAGAAATCCAGAGAGAGAGAGAGAGAGAGAGAGAGAGAGAGAGAGAGAGAGAGAGAGAGAGAGAGAGAGAGAGAGCGTGCCCATTCTAATACCCCCTCACTCGAGCATGGTGGAAACTCAACCAAGACCTAACGTACACTTACCCCAGCAGGTATACCCTAGGGCGGAACACGACACGACCTGGTTTATTCCAGCCCGATCGCTATTTCATCGGTGCAAGCAAGCAGACCGCCTCACTCTCCCTCGTCGCTTCTAGAGAGACGGTTGATACAAAAGAAACTTCAGATACCGATGATATATATATATATATATATATATATATATATATATATATATATATATATATATATATATATATATATATATATCGGTTCTACAAGGACACTACGCCGTGAATAAGGTACAGGACGCTTACGCATTGCCGAAGGATTTACATAAGATAATAATAAAAAAAAAAGGATTAACTTTTTATCAAGAAGCAGAACACAAGCCATGGCAGATGGGGTTAGCCTCACATGACTGACTGCCTGCAAGCATTGCCACCCTCTCCAGTGTGATCTCTCCCTCCATACGCTCTTGAAGATGGAGGGTTTGATTCGGTTTCGAAACATCGAGACAAACCTTGGACGCGTCTTATACAAGCTCCCCAACCATGTAAAAAGAAGTTAAACATTAAAAAAAAGAAGCTGATAAATCTGGTGTATGTGTGTGTGTGTGTGTGTGTGTGTGTGTGTGTGTGTGTGTGCGTGTATGTGAGTGTCTAGATAGATGATCTCTCATACAGATTTCATTTCTTTAACATAATACAGAATCTACCAGTTTCTCACTGCTGTGCTCAACTTGTCGAACAATGCCCATGCGCTACCCACAAGCTGGCCACAGTTCTCCACACGGGTAGAACCAAACACAGGTGGAAACCAGCCTTGCTTATGCCACAACGTAACATTTCTGTGAGAGAATAAAACCCGTCTTTCACATAAGGATACTCGCCTTAAGGTAACAGCTTACGTCACACAAAACCCACCCTATAAATATACCAAACAGACGGAGAAAAAAACTGGTCTAGTCTAGATTTTTACACCATGTATCGCACGTTCAGGCAACTCGGAAAAGTTAGTCAAGGTTAGCACTCATGTTCTATATAGAGATCTGCATATATATATATATATATATATATATATATATATATATATATATATATATATATATATATATATATATATATATTGGAAAGGATGACAATTTTGCGCGTGATCAATTATATTCCTATGACTCCATGGGGAAAATGAAACACAAGTTCCCAAGTGCACTTTCGTGTAATAATCACATCATCAGGGGAGTTATAGGAAAGAAATATGTCACCTGATATATAACGAAAAGACGTAGCTAGGACGCCATTAGGCAAACACGTGATTGTCTAAATGGCGTCCTATCTACGTCTCTTCGTTGTGTATCAGCTGACATATTTCTTTCTTGTATCTCCCCTAATGATGTGATTATTACACGAAAGTGCACTTGGGAACTTATCGTGCTTAATTTTCGTATATGTAAATGCTTTGGCTTTTACAGACCAAACAACGTAAATGAGTGACATAACAAATTATGATAAACGGAATATTTACGAAAAATAAATAATAAGAACTAAGGGGAGGTGGTTTGGTGTGTGTGTGTGTGTGTGTGTGTGTGTGTGTGTGTGTGTGTGTGTGTGTGTGTGTGTGTGTATGTTTCACAGTCTAAGTTCTATTCGACCCGTCTCTCGATGGCCAAGACTAGTCTACGCTAATTACTATGATCTTTATGTCCGTGGGAGAAAAACTGGTTTAGGGCGGATTCACTCACGTTCTCATACGTTCTTTTTCGCTACGTAAAGGCAGGAACTACCTTTCTTCTTCATCCAACAAGGACTAACTCATGCAAAAAAAACGACACTCGCGCGTTTCACACTTTGGTCAAACTTGTTCAACCTGTGAAAGGAATAGAGGCGAAGAAGCCGCCAAAACCTTTGGTAGACCTGGAATTACACAGCGTCCCAGCGGTGGCTTGATAGATACACTCTCCTGCTAAGCTGGTGGGGCACGGGTGCCAAACATTCTGTAGCTGTGATGAGAGACAAGTGAACCCGTGTACCCGTCCGTCTTCGGGCAACACCTGCTATTGTGACGGGAATGTCAGGTGAAACAGGGTAGGAGGGCGTTTAAGATTAGCTCTCGCTCTGGTCTGCACCGACAGATGCCAGAAGCTTTAGCGGTCACAAGCTCAATGCTATCGGGTGCAGTTGAAGCTTTAGCAGCCGTCTTTACTAAAGTTCTACCCTCTTAAAGACTGGCTAATGTCATTCGTTATGGTTCCTGTTACAAGTTAGTAAGCCCAAGAGACAGAGCGAAGGGGCTTACGTATAGCTATAGACCACCATGCCATACGTTGCCGGCCAAAGAAAGGATGGATTCGTTAAAGCCTTCGACGACTTGCTGTCGCTAAATCGTACAGCCAGACGTACGTGCTTTCGATGCCTCTACCAGGTTAGCCATACATCTTAGTGCCGCTGAAGCCTGTCACGCGAGCTTTGATCTAACTTAGTACACCGCCTCTGTCTTGTTCAAGCTGCTATTCAGTGAAGAAGCACAGGCGACGTAGAATGAAGAAGACGTTCCTGCTGCCGAAGGTGGGCAAATGCCTCTCCCAAGCTTCACCGGTGAGGACGCGTTTGCCACAAGGGATTCACATCGTGCCTCGCCAGAGGACGCGGTGGATGGCGTCACTCATCCGCTCCGGGAAAATTGAAACCCCATGAGCACGAAAACGGGACCAGCACTTCAGCACGACACTACGATCGTTGAAAACGACTGTACCATCCTTACGTACGACGGTACGAACCCTCAAGCACGACGAAAAAGATCCTTAACCAATAGGGTGCAACCCTTGAGCATAAGAGGGGAATTCTTGATTGCGACAGTGCATTCCTGGGCATTATAGACTACGGATCAGGATAAAGGCAGCGCCGCCATAACCCAAAGATCGTACCGTCGCACTTAAGGGTAGTAGAAACATCGTGCTTAAGGGCAGAAGATCCATCGTCCTCGAGTGTCGTACCGTCGGGGTCAAAGATCGTACCGTCGCGCTCAGGAAGTTTAAAAAAAAAACAAAAAAACAGAGGACTGAGGAGCACCCCTGATGTATACTCTCTTCTTACCTCTTCCCTGCCTGCACCATCGCCCATTACCCCTTCATGTATCACCCTCTCACTCTCTTTACCTTGGTTTACGCTGTGGACTGGGCTCCACAACGGGTCGGACCATCTGGAGGGGAAGGATTTTCAAAACCATTTTTCTCGGGAGTGAACTTTTTTTTTTCTCCAACCTCCCCCTCTCCTAGCCTTTACAAACTTTCCTGGGCTTATGAAATTCCACTAATTCTTTAAACTTTTATGTTTCTTACATTTTTTTTTTTTAAGCCCCTTAAATATTCTTAGCCCCCCAAAAATGAATTTTAGATAGGTATGGACGCTTGACCTACAATGTGCCTCAGACTTTATCCACATTCATTATGCATGTTTGACATCCACTGTCGGATGTCCGATGGTAGAGAGTTATAATAAATTCATCTGAATCCATCTTGGTTATTTAAGACGTACAGAAAGTATTCAACCCTAGTTTAAACTTTAACTACCACGTTTTAATCATAGGCTCCCTATGTTTTTCCCCTTTGTAAATCTATTCTCCCTCATTTCTTCATCCATCTCCTTACTTCCTCGGGCCCATTATCTCCATCCAATGTTTTCCGTGTCCATCTGAGGCTTGACCACACCACCACACCTTCCACTGTACCTCTCACTATAACCACGCCAGGCCCTCACACCCTCAAGTGCCACACGATCCCACTCTCTCAAGGGCTGATCACTGCCAACCCTCCATGTGTCGCTCCCTCACTTCTTCCCCCTCCACACACACACCCACACACCCACACCTCGTACCGTCCTCTCTCTCTCTCTCTCTCTCTCTCTCTCTCTCTCTCTCTCTCTCTCTCTCTCTCTCTCTCTCTCTTCACCCTCCAGCGCTCCTCTCCCCCGTCTCCCTAGGAGCCCCAACAAGGCGAAGGAGTATATGGCAGGACTCGTCCGGAGGATACCCTCTGCTGTCCTTGATCCTCAATCGATGAACAAAACCCCCCCCCCCGCCCGCCAGCTGCTTGCATGCTGAAGGAGTGAGTGGTTAGGGGTCGCCGGAACCATCTCGCAAGCACAGGAAGCAATCGGGGTCAACGCTGGCGCTTGATGGGCGGCGCACCAGCACCGGTGGGGTGTGTTAAAGCAGATGTGATGGTCAGGGACGAGGCAAGCAGAGGGGGGAAACAATGAGGCAGAGTAGGACGAAGCCCAGGCAGTAGAGAGAGAGAGAGAGAGAGAGAGAGAGAGAGAGAGAGAGAGAGAGAGAGAGAGAGAGAGAGAGAGAGAGAGAGAGAGAGACTATTCACCGTAAAATACGAAGAAAAAAAAAAAGTATATATAAAACATCAATCCGTCAAATTCCAATTTCTCTGATGGGGTTACGTCGGTCATAAAACTGATATTTTGTATTAATCTTTTGTCGACATGTTTGGTGGGATGACTGCGAACCTTCACTGGCCGTAAAAGGCATTCACTTCCCTCCCCTATACCTGTGACCCGGCACCAGAACACCTCTCACCGTGGTATCCCACAAGTAACAGACTGCCTTGGTGGTAAGTTATGGCCTAAGACTGTTCATTCCACGGATGCCAATCTACGTACCATTACCCTCTTCCCTTCGCCATGAACTCTTCTAGGCTTCTGTCTCGCCTGTCTGTAATGTCTTTTGCTCTTCAAGATGGTACGTACGCTCCCAATTCTAAGACCGGTACGAGCCTTCTCTATGATGGCGCGACCTCTGACCTGACCTTCAAGAAGGGTCGGATTCTATAAAGACCACGCAGTTATAACGGAGTGGTACAACTGTGCTCTGAGGGGGATGGGGTCCAATGCTCTCTCTCTCTCTCTCCTTTCAGTCATGTTCATGAAGTCGAACACCGTAACTCTGGGGGGAAAACAGAAGAAAGACGATGAAGCTCAGGTATGATAACAGGGTTCGAGCTGACATTTGCCAGATAACGTTCCTTTTTTTTTTTCTTACCGGCCAAAGGTTAAAGGTCGGCGTTATGGCAACAACCAAAGAGGATTGTATGCAGGTGATACCTTCAAGCGAAAGGTATTCAACCTCAATGGTATTCCCGCCTACGCGTATCACTGTCTTCTCACATACAGGCCGCTGCGAGGATGGGGAGAAAAAATACATGTGTATATTATATATATATATATATATATATATATATATATATATATATATATATATATATATATATATATTTTCCAGTCACTTCCACCAACACGGACCAACGCTGGACATCCGTCAACACGAAATGGACGAAACGTTCTTTCGTTTGCTCAGTACGAATGACGACCACTGTGTTGACAAGATTCTCTGTTTAGTGCATCTGTTTCAGGTCTTTGATCCTCGCTCCCTTTCCAGCCCTTTTACGGCTTTGTGTGTGTGTGTGTGTGTGTGTGTAGACCTTTAACTGAAATGGACATGGCAAGTAAGTGTATGTGTGATGTATGTGTATATATTTAAGTAAACCGCACGTAACATAAACACATATACATATATTGATATGTGTGTGCGAGTAGACCATTTCACCACTGGATCGAACCCGGGACCATATGAATGGCAACTCAGTAAACAAATCCGCTCCACCACGATAGTCTTAAAAGTTACCCATCTCAGACCACGTTTTCTGTGATCAACAACGACTTGCCACGACGCCAGGCTGGAGACACAAGGCTAACCCTAAGGTAGACCTCCACCAACACAACATGAAGGTTTCACTCTGAATCGACACAAAACACTCCCGTGACGTCTATTCAAATCTAGATACCCGTAGTAACACGGGGGATCAATGTAAATAATTTCACCCTTGCGTGCCCGATATACCTGGCACGTTGTATAGGAAACTGGGTTGTATCATGCACAGAGAATCACACACTTGAGAGGGAATTACTTGATACAGAAGGTGTATATAGAGTCATTCTTTGAAGAATGTGTGAGACAATCAGAGAGAGAGAGAGAGAGAGAGAGAGAGAGAGAGAGAGAGAGAGAGAGAGAGAGAGAGAGAGAGAGAGAGAGAGAGATGGATCTGTATGTGGATCTATGGATCTAGAAAAAGAGTATGGCAGGGGTTGACAGAGATGCCTTCGTGGAAAGTATGACGAACATATGGTGTGGGAGAAAAGCTACTATAAGTAGCAACGAAGAGTCTCCTACAAGAGTGAAAGGTGAACGTTAAGTCTGCAGCAGGGGTACATGTTGTCACCATGGCTGTTTGATCCATTTATAAATTGGGTGCTAGTTGCCACCACGATTGTTTGATCTGTTTATGGATGGGGTGCTATACGTGTTGTCACCATGTCTGTCTGATCTGCTTATGGATGGGGTGCTATTTCTGTTGCCACCATGGCCGTTTGATCTATTTTATGGATGGGGTGCTATATGCGTTGCCACCACGGCTGTTTGATCTGTTTATGGATGGGGTGCTGGGAGAGGTAAATGCAAGGGGTCATGGAAAGAAAGGCGGGTTGACATCGGCGTCCTCCTAAAACCTCTGTAAGTACTTCCACAAGGGTCTTACATGGAATACCTTGTCCTTGTATGGAAACCGGACACTGTAGCCAATTCCCCTTACCCACTATACAGAAAGGACCATTGCACTTAAGTGTTTAATCTAGGACGTAGACAAGACGAGAAATCTCTTTCCAAGGCTTCATGGTTCTTAATCGTTACGATCAAAGTAGATTTTGTACTTGTTAATTACTTAAGTACTAGGCTTCAGGGCTCTTGATCCTAACGACAAAACAATTCTAGCACTTGTCAACTGCTTAAGTCCATTATAAAGGACTAAATTGTATCCATATGTGGTGCTGACATCGACATTAGCATTACTTTCCATCTCGTCCACAGCTCAACAAGAAAATGGACAGCATGAAAGGCTTGAGCCATAAATTCTCTCGTTTCACCTCACGGTAAGCATGGAGATGGGTTTAAGTACCCATCCCAGTCCTGACAATGCTCTGCACACATCCTCTTATACACACCACTTGTTGTGTAACGTTAAACCTCTCGACGCGACCATCAGACACGAGAGACTGGAGCAGAGGGAACACACGAGAGAGGAGTGATCTCCCGCATAGTATTCAAAACGAAGGTCTGTTTGGTGGTGTCCACTACGTTCTCTCAAGGCAACCCTACCGTGACATTCTCGTTTAGAGCGTCGGCGACTGTAAGAAACTCACTAAACACATTACTAGGCTAATAAGAGTGACTGATATAATGCATGAAGTCATGATGAATTCGGTTTCCGTAACAGAAATTAAGTTATATGGGTCTCCTCAGGCCGACAGAGACCGAAGTCCACATCAACTCGACTAAACCACTTAACCTTCGAAAGCCTTGCGTAACTGACCCTCTGAAATGGTCATATAGCCCATCTCAACCACATCCTGACATTCTATTAGACAACTCCCTGGTACTAGGCTCGATTCCTGATAAATCAAATCAAACTGCGGAGGAAAACATCAAAGTGTCAAATTAAATAGATCGAAAATTACGCCTCACTGCTGCAGTATCATCCAGGTAAACTTTCTCATGTCCCAAGTGGGGTCATTTCCTTTGCCCAGTGATGACGAAGACAACTTATTAAATTCTTATGGTCCTCAAGGGGGCTTCGTTGGTTATGGTACTGGACTGACTTCGTAAGCGCTGTCTTCATTTTCGTCATCCGGACGTGAAGAACCTGCCCTTTGACACCACTACAGAAAGCCTGGGTGCCAGATTAACGTGAAAAATCCCCAATGACGAGGTCACCTCTTGGCCAATCTTACACGGGTGTTCTTACCTTCTCCACTATGAAGGACGCGTCTACCTCTGTCGTGACCTTAGCACAGGAGACTAATACTGCTGAAGCCACTTGTATTTCAACTTCCTCACTGTGGTATGTTTCGTTTTGACCACAGCCAGGCAAATAAACGTCCCTGTGTCACCTACACATCTCAACACCAAGACGGATGAGCTCTGTAACAGTCGGTAAATAGCCAGTACTCGTGCCTCAATCTTTTTCCTTCTTCATCACAACATACAAGGTTGAGGGAACCTTCGTCCCTCCTCTTTCCCAAGTGTGTCTACTGCCCGTCCTATTGAATGTCCCGATTGGGCATCAGAGTGGTCCTTTACGCCTTCGCTATCTGTATGAATGAACCGTGAATCACCTACAGCTCACTGGGTCCATATTCCGCCTCAACCAAGGTTCGGATGACGGACTCGAAGGCAAAATAAAACGATCTAGAGGTCTGGACGCCTGTGGGGCGACACAAAAGTGACGCTAGACACATACACCGAACATCATCGTGTTAAGTACGTTTATCTGACTAAGTACCATGTACCCCCATCTCTCTCTCTCTCTCTCTCTCTCTCTCTCTCTCTCTCTCTCTCTCTCTCTCTCTCTCTCTCTCTCCTTTCTTTTCTTTGCAATCAACCTCTCATTTTCCCATTCATTTCTCTACCCTGTTCGTCTCTTTCCTCTTCCATTTGTTTTCCTCTCACCCTATGCTATTTACTCTTTCCCTCTTTACTTCTTTCCTATCTATCCATCTCTCTTCTCTCGCCCCCCAACCCTACACTTTCTTCTCTTCCTAATTCCTCACTTATTCAGTTCTCTGTTTCACTCACCCTTTCTTCAACCTTCCCTCCTCTCCATCCCACACAGCACTGACACTTACAATATAAATTCAGAGAGATGACATCATATCCGATCAAAAGAGAATCTTTACAGCGAGTTCAGCAATTACTTAAAAAAAAAAAAATAACCAGGTCAAGGACGTTTTATGACAGAATAGTTTAAACGTGTATTTCAGCGACGGATCGCCCCGTCAAAAGTGATTTATTGACTCGAGCGTCCATGATAACTGGGCAGCATGTCAAGTTTTATCAGGTCTATTACAGATAAAAGGTTACTCCGTTATACTGAAATGGTACACTGAACACTGCTACGTCTGGGGATACTGAGGCATTGTCAGGCTGCACAGTGACATTCAACAGTGACGGAAGTCGCCTCCGGTTATCATTTCAACGAAGGCTCGTAAGCCCTAGTGCCATCACTGCTCCACTGTGAGACTATATATATATATATATATCACCATTTTGTCCTCTGCTCTCTCTCTCTCTCTCTCTCTCTCTCTCTCTCTCTCTCTCTCTCTCTCTCTCTCTCTCTCTCAAAGCAGTGCAGTGGCATCCACTGCTCCACTGCGAGACTCCATATGTATCACTGTTTTATCCTCCGCTTTCTCTCTTGGAAAGCAGTGACTTACTTGAAATCGAATCGATACCTTGAAGTCATCAGAGTATAATGGGATAATGATGCAAGACTCCTTCCCGCGCAGCGACACAAGTAAGGCCCAATCTTTCGTTTAACAGCTCAAATAATAAGCAAAATACGAGACTGAAAAAAACATACTAATATGAGCGAATCAATATGAATGACGGTCTTACGTCAGGACGCAAGTTTAACGTGTCACTCCAGTACTCTGATGATGATGGTGGAGGAAGTGCCAAGCTACAGTGTGTATTTTGGCCATACCATGTGAAAGGAAAATTAGTTATATGTACCGTAAATATATATATATATATATATATATATATATATATATATATATATATATATATATATATATATATATATATATAATGGACAATATTTGTAAACCAAATTGGGTTCTTTGGTACAACCGAGAATTTATGAAAATGCAGAGCAAAGAAGAAGGAGCAGGCGTCCTTAAATATCTTCAACTAAAAATATAAATAAATCAATAAGAAATGAGATGCGGTTTTTTTGCTCAAATCATCTCGTAACGCTTTTCCTTCCCTTAAACAATAACAAAGTCCACGAGCACCTTCTCATTTAAAACTTATCAAATGAACTTATATAAAAAAAAAAATGATATTCGGTGAAGCCATCATGATGATGGGCCATCTACGGAAGTTGTGTTGTCTGAAGCTATGCCTGACGAAGAGGGTAAGAGGGTTCTATACTCCTTGTGCGAAGGGCATGATTGCATTACCCGGGCCACATTAACACGACAGCCCCAATTATACACTGAACTATTTCAAACCCATTTCCAGGTCAGCTATACACTCCTGAATCTCAAGTCTTTGCAGACTGTGTAGAGAATATAGATTCTATATTGTTCCTTATGGCTCAACTGTGACTACATCACTAGTGGTTCAATGTCGGTATCATTAGCGGATCATCAAATCTTATCGTAAGATATGCTCGTAGGCCTTATCGAACTGACGAAGGATATATACTTGGTTCTTAATTTGGGAAAGAAACATGAAGACTTCTTGGCGAATAAACGTTCCAGCAAAAGGGGCTGAAACTTCTACCAACTGTCTGTTCAGTTGTGCCTGGAATGGTGTATATAATATACACACACCGTCCTACTCCACAGGATACGATGACTGAAAGTAAATCGCAAGAGATTTTCCACCATGCTGGAGGCGGCACCAGTTGCCACGGAGAACCAGTCGCCAAGAGAAGAATCCCTCACCGGAGCCACACCTTCGAAGAAAAGGAAAAAAAAAAAAAAAAATGTGGACCTAAACATAAAATGATTACGAAAAAGAGAGGAACAAGTGTAGAGTTAAAGTGGAAACAAACATATGAAGACAGGTGTGTGACACATGTTTAGCCCGACAGCTTAGTTTTATGGATGTAGGAGGGAGGGCCAGCACTCATGACACGGTGTGTGAGCGCGCGCGTGTGTGTGTGTGTAAGTTGATTCACGGTACCACAAAACAGGAGGGTAGTGCTTCCCTGGGCGGCCGCTGTAGGCAACCTACCGACACGGACGGTGTGTGAGATGGTTCCCGGGCATCACTGGAGCATTCCTACGTCATGGCACTACTCCGAACTACTAACTAACTACTTCGCCACGGACCATCGGGTCTCCTGCTGCTATCAGTCCTCCACATTGTACGTCGTTCATCACAGAGAAATCGATGCGCTTCTACGAAAGGGGGAACGCCTCCCGCACATGGGGCGCAATCGGATGAAAAAGGCACTAAACTCCCGAGGCGATACAGACTCTCACAATCGATCTATCTTTTAAGCGGTTTCTTGGCTCCAGTCTCACTCCTGGAACGAAGGCGGAACGGAACATTGCCTGAAACGAAACAGCCCGTGTTTCAAAGAACCAAGGGTCAGTGCGAGGCAATTCTATCGTGCGTCAAAAATGAATATATGATCAAACGTAGAATCTGATAGGACACTTGTTTTCATCAGCTGTAACAATATAACCACACACACACACACGTATGTAATCCTGTACTGAACTGTAATGAAGAGTTAGTGCTCCTTTTCAGACTCCTATCGATATCCAAGCAATAAACGTGTGTGTGTGTGTGTGTGTGTGTGTGTGTGTGTGTGTGTGTGTGTGTGTGTGTGTGTGTTGGGAGGGAATAATTCGCGATGGACTTGTCATATTTTTCTGTGAAAATTAAATATGCCTTTTTTCCTCTCCTCACAAATTTGCTCGTTTTTTTTCTCTTCTTTTGTGACTGCAGCAACTTTCTTTTTACCAAGGAAATGTCAGCGAGTTCAATATAAACCTTTCGAAAGGAAAATAATGATCATTACTCAAACACACACACACACACACACACACACACATATATATATATATATATATATATATATATATATATATATATATATATATATATATATATATATATATATATATATATATATATATATATTCATGTGTGGCGGGGTGGCGATGGGAATGAATAAAGGCAGACAGTATGAATTATGTGCATGTGTATATATGTATATGTCTGTGTGTGTATATATATGTATACGTTGAGATGTATAGGTATGTATATTTGCGTGTGTGGATGTGTATGTATATACATGTGTATGTGGGAGGGTTGGGCCATTCTTTCGTCTGTTTCCTTGCGTTACCTCGCTAACGCGGGAGACAGCGACGAAGCAAATAAATAATAAAAAAAAATAAATAAATATGTATTTCAATATTTTCCCCTTTTTCTCTCCATCCCATCCCATTTCCTATCCGCTCCATGACTCTCCGTCTATCCCTTCAGTTTATACTCCCACTCTCCTTCTCCTAACCCTATACGCTTCTTTTCACCATATTTTGTTTCTAGTTCCCTCCGAACCTCACATGCTCCTATCCATTACAGTAACGTTCATCCCCACACTTTATCATCCCAATACTCCTCTCTCTCTCTCTCTCTCTCTCTCTCTCTCTCTCTCTCTCTCTCTCTCTCTCTCTCTCTCTCTCTGCCTTTCCTCCCTCCCTTCAATCCTCTTCCTAAATCTTTTTTTTTCTTCCCCTTTTTATCTTCCCCACTTGTTTTTTTTTTTTTAATCTCTTTTCACCCGTCCTGCATTTCATAAACCCCTCTCCGATACGCTTCCCCCCCCCCCCACTTGCGTTAAACTGGTTTAGCTTAAAGTCTTAGTTTCTCTTAAACTGGTTTAGCTACTGGCAATGGTCCTTCGTCCACATTCTGTCCGTCTGCCCCTTCCATCCTTTCCACACTTCACTCCACTCCCTATTCCTTTTCCTCCCCCTCAACTCTACCTCACACGCCTCCACCCACCTCTCTCTCTCTCTCTCTCTCTCTCTCTCTCTCTCTCTCTCTCTCTCTCTCTCTCTCTCTCTCTCTCCTTGCCTATCATGTTACTCTCATTCTCTCTTACTCTCTCTCAATTCCGACTCTCCCCCTTTTCACAGTCACACTCCGACAGTGCCATACTCCGTCATGCTCGTACTCGGGTGTCACTGTCTGAGACACTCAAGCTCTGGCACTGTCATGCTCTGGGACCGTCATGCTGTGGCACTGTCATGCTCTGGGACCGTCATGCTGTGGCACTGTCACGCTCTGGCACTGTCATCCTCTGGCACTGTCATGCTCTGGCACTGTCATCCTCTGGCACTGTCATCCTCTGGCACTGTCATGCTCTGGCACTGTCATGCTCTGGGACCGTCATGCTGTGGCACTGTCATGCTCTGGGACCGTCATGCTGTGGCACTGTCACGCTCTGGCACTGTCATCCTCTGGCACTGTCATCCTCTGGCACTGTCATGCTCTAGCACTGTCATGCTCTGGCACTGTCATGCTCTAACCCTGTCAAGCTCTGGAGCTGTCATGCTGACACTGTCAAGCTCATGAACTGTCACTGTTACGGTCGAACCGTCTTAGTTTCTCCAACAATCAGCCCCATTACGGTCTAGTGATGAATCAACAAGTAGCCCCATGACAGCGTCAACAATCAGTCCTGCACGACCCATGACAGCGTCACAATCAGTCCTGCACGACCCATGACACCGCCACAATCAGTCCTGCACGACCCATGACACCGTCACAATCAGTCCTGCACGACCCATGACAGCGTCAACAATCAGTCCTGCACGACCCATGACAGCGCCACAATCAGTCCTGCACGACCCATGACACCGTCACAATCAGTCCTGCACGACCCATGACAGCGTCACAATCAGTCCTGCACGACCCATGACACGCGCCACAATCGAGTCCTGCACGACCCATGACAGCGTCACAATCAGTCCTGCACGACCATGACAGCGCCACAATCAGTCCTGCACGACCCATGACAGCGCCACAATCAGTCCTGCACGACCCATGACAGCGTCAACAATCAGTCCTGCACGACCCATGACAGCGCAACAATCAGTCCTGCACGACCCATGACACCGTCACAATCAGTCCTGCACGACCCATGACAGCGCCACAATCAGTCCTGCACGACCCATGACAGCGTCACAATCAGTCCTGCACGACCCATGACAGCGCCGACAATCAGTCCTGCACGGACCCATGACAGCGCCACAATCAGTCGCTGCCGACCCATGACACCGTCACAATCAGTCCTGCACGACCCATGACAGCGTCACAATCAGTCCTGCACGACCCATGACAGCGTCACAATCAGTCCTGCACGACCCATGACACCGTCACAATCAGTCCTGCACGACTCATGACAGCGCCACAATCAGTCCTGCACGACCCATGACAGCGTCACAATCAGTCCTGCACGACCCATGACACCGTCACAATCAGTCCTGCACGACCCATGACAGCGTCACAATCAGTCCTGCACGACCCATGGCAGCGTCACAATCAGTCCTGCACGACTCATGACACCGTCACAATCAGTCCTGCACGACCCATGACAGCGTCACAATAAGTCCTGCACGACCCATGACACCGTCACAATCAGTCCTGCACGACTCATGACAGCGCCACAATCAGTCCTGCACGACCCATGACACCGTCACAATCAGTCCTGCACGACCCATGACAGCGTCACAATCAGTCCTGCACGACCCATGACAGCGTCACAATCAGTCCTGCACGACCCATGACACCGTCACAATCAGTCCTGCACGACCCATGACACCGTCACAATCAGTCCTGCACGACCCATGACAGCGCCACAATCAGTCCTGCACGACCCATGACACCGTCACAATCAGTCCTGCACGACTCATGACAGCGCCACAATCAGTCCTGCACGACCCATGACACCGTCACAATCAGTCCTGCACGACCCATGACAGCGCCACAATCAGTCCTGCACGACCCATGACACCGTCACAATCAGTCCTGCACGACCCATGACAGCGTCACAATCAGTCCTGCACGACCCATGACAGCGTCAACAATCAGTCCTGCACGACCCATGACACCTCACAATCAGTCCTGCACGACCCATGACACCGTCACAATCAGTCCTGCACGACCCATGACACCGTCACAATCAGTCCTGCACGACCCATGACACCGTCAACAATCAGTCCTGCACGACCCATGACACCGTCACAATCAGTCCTGCACGACCCATGACACCGTCACAATCAGTCCTGCACGACCCATGACAGCGCCACAATCAGTCCTGCACGACCCATGACAGCGCCACAATCAGTCCTGCACGACCCATGACACCGTCACAATCAGTCCTGCACGACCCATGACAGCGTCAACAATCAGTCCTTCCCAACCCTCAACTCATCGCGCCTGCGCAACGTGCACCTCTTCCCCTTACCTCTGTTTTCCTTGCCTTTCATCTCTCTCTCTCTCTCTCTCTCTCTCTCTCTCTCTCTCTCTCTCTCTCTCTCTCTCTCTCTCTCTCTCTGACCCCCGGAACACCGTTCGAGCGAGATGGCTCCGTCAAAAATTCATCCTCAGCGGATAATGACCATTATCAAGAAAGGTCGTCAGGTCAAATTCCTGGACGAGGCCATTCTACCGCTGTGGCTCCTCGTTACCGAAAACATAATTAATACAATCAACACCAAAATATCCTCATTACCCAAATTATTAATATAATCAACACGAAAATTTCTTCATTACCGAAAATATAGTATAAACAACACGAAAATATCCCTTTACCGAAAATGTAATTGATATCATCAACACGAAAACATCTTCATTACCGGAAATGTAATTAATATAATCCACACTCAGCACGACGGTAAGACCAGTGGCTCTACTGGCTTGACCTTTGATCTGACCCATAATAGTCAGGTCAGAGGCCATCACACAAGCCATCACGACTGTGAGTCACACGATCGTGCTCAAGGGTTCGAACCCTTGCGCTTAAGATGGCCAGGCACACACGTATCCTGGTAAGGACAGAAATCTGAAGGAAAAAAAAAAAAAAGGGAATATAAAGAAAAACAAGACAAAATACGTACGAAAACATTACTTATGCCTTTAATCAAGGCGGAGCAAAAAGACTCTAGCCTTCGTGGAATCAGATTCTCTACTTTGTAATATCACTCGATCTTAAAACATTCGGAACCTTTAACAACAGGGAAGGGATCAGAGAATTCCGAGAATCAATCTGTTATCATTTCCTCCCTCCCCCATCGCCTTTTGATGCCCTCGCAATAATTTTTTGTTTTGCCTCTTCCTCTCACCCACCATCCATCCAATCCACCTCTTCCATTTTCCCTTGCAGCCATGACCCATCCCTTTCCCACACGCGCTTCCTTCTCTTCCTACCCTCCCTTCCCATCTCTGGTCCATCTGAGCATCACCCATAACCTGTTTATAATCGACTTCTTCCCCACATCAACGCTGACTCCTCCTCCTCCTCCTCCTCCTCCTTCCCTTCCTTCCTTCCTTTCCTCCGCCAATGGTCAAAGACCCAAAAAAAAATCTTTCGACACTCAAATTCCCATTTTCTTTAACACCCCACCACCCAATAACAATGACATTATCCCCCAATCATTCATACATTCGCTGAACTCCTCCTCCTTCCCCTCGTGACCTTACCCTCTTCCTTCTCACCTTTCCTTCCATTAGCCACTCACTCTCCTGTCCCCTTTCCTTAATCCAAAGCTCCTCCTCCCTCAGTCTCTCTCTCTCTCTCTCTCTCTCTCTCTCTCTCTCTCTCTCTCTCTCTCTCTCTCTCTCTCTCCCCCTCCTAACGTCACACCTTCCAGGTATCAAGATCCAGGTCCGGATTGCCATCAAGCCATGGGGGATGATACCTCAGTGTCCAGCGCCTTTGTCAATCCCTAAGAAATACAAACCGGCATCCTAAATGACGTATTCATTTTGAATTTTGCAGCGAATTATGCCGGCGGGTCGGAGTGGGCGGGCAGCCACTGCGGAGTTGAGTGGTTGGTGGTCTTACTTGGGTGGAGGTTGGCTACAGTCATTAATAATGATCAACGGGGCAAAGGTCAAGAGCTGGGCGAGATCATTTTTTCGTACATATATCTGGCCGGCCCACGCAAAATTCCGGCGTTCTGGCTAAAATGATGAAGAAACTGTACGTAATGCAGTTGGCATATTAAATTACATGCATCACGCTATGCTATTACTGTTTCTACTACTAATACTACCTCGACTATTATTAACATAAATATGATAAAAACAACAACAATAACAATAATAATAATAATAATAATAATAATAATAACAATAATAATAATAATAATAACAATAATAATACTTTAAAGCAAGAGAAGGCAATCAAAACATTCGATAGCCATATCGTCTTTACTTATACTGGTCGCTAAGACTAGTGTTTCTAACAATATGGGCACTAGGAGCCCGCCTCAGCGTGCCTCGGGCTATCATACGGGAAGAATGTTCCTCTTTACTGTTCCTGGCTGCCACTTCCTTTTGGGAATTTCGGTTCTCAGTGCTGCAGTCCTCCCACCTTTGCTTGAGGATGGTTGGCTCTTACCAATCCAAGGAGCAAAAAGCCCGATTTCTCGGTGCACTTGATACCCACAACGCACGTTCCGGGGACTCGACTCATTCAAGAGATCAGACCCTAAAATACCTCAGAAACCTTGCCAGTTCCACGTCCTGGCGTGTGCAGATGATACCCAATATTCTAGTTGGTTTTTACCCTGATATGACATCTCTAAGGGTTTATTGTCATGCTGCTACAAAGCATAATTCAATCTTGAACGTCTACATCAAAAATTCTATTCTTGAACGCATGGCACATTCTTTTTTGAATGAAACTTTTTACTAACTAGATAAACTTCCCAACCATGCACACAGCAAAGGCTTTCATCATATAAAGCATCCATGATATTCATGAAAGCATGGTAGACAGGCACAATTCTTTAACAAACGTTCAACCATTATTTTTCGCTGAAAATTATGAATATTAGCTTGTCTATCCACCCTACGGGAGGGATTTGCAAGATGTATATATGTGCCCTTGGCATATATACACCCACTCACCTAAAAACCATATCCACCACAGCCGAGGGAGCGAACCCACGAGTTCCCGTGATATGTATACTGGAAAAGATCACAGTTGTTTACCAAATGGCGTCCTCGCTACGTCTCTCCGTTGTATATCAAATGACATATTTCTTTCGTGTATCTCCCCTGATGATGTGATCACTGCACGAAAGTGCACTTGGGTACTTATCGTGTTTCATTTCCCTGGGGATAGGAAAGGAATATATATATATATATATATATATATATATATATATATATATATATATATATATATATATATATATACACACAGACGAGGAGAGAAACAGGTTTTGAAAGTCATTGTCAAAAGCATCTCCTCAATTCTCGATAAACCATCCTTGCCATGCGGGTTCTTAGCCAGTAACATTTCTCCTTTTCCTCTGCCGCTTCAAGCTACCTCATCAAAAGTGAACAGCTGTCAGTCTGTTCGTTTGGGACAATGTAGTTTCTGATAACGTGACCCGGCATCCAGTGACCATACTGCCTCCATACTGGACACATAATTGTAGCTTGCTCCCCTTCCCTTGCTGACCTTGCTTGAGGGTCATACAGTCGAACGATTTTTGACCCCCCCCCCCTCTAATGACCTCGAATTGGTTAGGAGAGAGTCTGCCACACTCATCTTTCCAAACGGAGACATGACATACGTGAACAGTGTACAGGTTCCACTCCGTTCAATCCGGGCCATCATTTCACCTTATACTTATCAAAAGACTAAAAGCGTTTGGCTGCATCTGATGAATTTCGAATCACAACTGTGGCTTTGTTCCGCGGCATCAGTGCACACACACACACACACACACACACACACACACACACACACACACACACACAACGTTTCTTCTCCTACGCTTAAAAACACTTTTTAAACGCTTTTAACACACCTCACAGTCCTATATTCAGATATTACTGCCGCTGCAACTGTAAAAACTAACAGTTATACCCAGGTGAAAAGCGTGGCATTTCCTCAACAAGATCTGTATAAAAAGGCTCCCATTAAAACTCAAGAGGAACTTAACAAGAGACGTTCTGGTTTTCTACAGTAAATATGTTATGAAAAAAAAATATACAGGATGGGCTTACGAAGTGCCACAGCTTGGCTATTTAGTCGAGGGCATTTCGAAAATGCGATGGTGGCTATGGAAATGATGCTTAAACGCAAGCCAAATCTCTCTCTCTCTCTCTCTCTCTCTCCCTCTCTCTCTCTCTCTCTCTCTCTCTCTCTCTCTCTCTCTCTCTCTCCCGATTTTGAAGTGGTGTTTCCATACCTCAGCTACCAGGCAATATTGGACCGAAAACCCGACTGGGGAAGGACGAATCAATACTTTCCTCCGGAAATGAAAAAAAAAAAATAATAATTGATGAGACACTTACAGAACCTAAATCATCCTCGGACAGGCACACACATACATCTCTTACCTATTCCCCCTCGACTCCACATATATCACTATGACAAGAAAGAACAAATCGTCTCTCTCTCTCTCTCTCTCTCTCTCTCTCTCTCTCTCTCTCTCTCTCTCTCTCTCTCTCTTTCCCCCCATTTGCCTTAATTTGCCTATCATCCATCACCACCGAAATTTCCATTCTTTACCCTCCCCGAGCATTTCCCAGGGCCTCGAGCATTCTTTGAATGAAGAAGATAAAAAATGACAACGTTCCTTCTTTCATCCTCAAAAACCATTCATCCATTGTCAATGTATATGTGTGTTCCCTTCGATCTATTTTCTAATGTACTATTGTAAGATCAAACTCGCCTAAACCCGATTATGTTTACTGCAATCTGTTGATTACTTGTCCTCTTCAGTTCTGGGCAATATCTAAGTCAAATACTATTCCCTCCAGTTATGGGCAATGTCTCGTGTGTTTACTGTCCTCTCCAGTTCTGGGCCATGTCTCGAGCAGTTACTGTCCTCTCCAGTTCTGGGCCATGTCTCGAGCAGTTACTGTCCTCTCCAGTTCTGGGCCATGTCTCGTGCAGTTACTGCCCTCTCCAGTTCTGGGCAATGTCTCGTGTATTTACTGTCCTCTCCAGTTCTGGGCAATGTCTCGTGCAGTTACTGCCCTCTCCAGTTCTGGGCAATGTCTCGTGTATTTACTGTCCTCTCCAGTTCTGGGCAATGTCTCGTGCAGTTACTGCCCTCTCCAGTTCTGGGCAATGTCTCGTGTATTTACTGTCCTCTCCAGTTCTGGGCAATGTCTCGTGCAGTTACTGCCCTCTCCAGTTCTGGGCAATGTCTCGAGCAGTTACTGCCCTCTCCAGTTCTGGGCAATGTCTCGTGCAGTTACTGCCCTCTCCAGTTCTGGGCAATGTCTCGTGTATTTACTGTCCTCTCCAGTTCTGGGCAATGTCTCGTGCAGTTACTGCCCTCTCCAGTTCTGGGCAATGTCTCGAGCAGTTACTGCCCTCTCCAGTTCTGGGCAATGTCTCGTGCAGTTACTGCCCTCTCCAGTTCTGGGCAATGTCTCGTGCAGTTACTGCCCTCTCCAGTTCTGGGCAATGTCTCGTGTATTTACTGTCCTCTCCAGTTCTGGGCAATGTCTCGTGCAGTTACTGCCCTCTCCAGTTCTGGGCAATGTCTCGTGTATTCACTGTCCTCTCCAGTTCTGGGCA